>NW_026111829.1:0-55000 GCF_024679095.1 Eriocheir sinensis
CCACACACACCCATGCACACCTTACTGCCCCTATCTTCCCCTGTCATCCACACCACCCTGGCACCACACCACCCATGTGCCATCCACACACACCCATGCACCTTACACATCTTCCTGTCATCACACCACCTAACCCCACACCACCATGGCCATCCCCACACCTAGCACACCTACCACCCCTATCTTCCCTGTCATCCACACCACCGGCTTCCCACACCACCCATGGCCATCCCATTAATACACACACACCTGGCACCACACCACCCATGGCCGTGATGATAAGAGTATAAAGAAAAATTGTCTTCTGATATGAATAGTCCACTCGCAAAATAAAGGTCTGTCCAAGCATCTTCCACCTGGTTCTCTTGTCTGGTGTTAGTGTGCTCCATCCTGCCCCCAACAGTGTTATAATTCCACCTTCCACCTGGTTCTTTTGTCTGGTGTTAGTGTGCTCCATCCTGCTCCCAACAAAGGTTATAATTCCACCTCTCCACCTGGTTCTCTTGTCTGGTGTTAGTGTGCTGCCCATCCTGCCCCAGCAAAGTTTGCTTTAACAAAAGGTTATAATTGGTATTCCACCTCTCCACCTGGTTTATAACTTTGTCTGGTGTTGGGGTGTGCTCCATCCTGCCCCAACAAAGCTTATAATTCCACCTCTCCACCTGGTTCTCTTGTCTGGTGTTAGTGTGCCGCACAGTTGAGGTTTTTCCAGTCACTGCTTGAGTGGCCTAAGACCTCACCACATGCTGGCCTGAAGACCACCCATCAACCTGGGCTCTAGATAACCTTCTCCAAAGAGAGGCTGAAAGATGAGTTCAGGGGGGCATGCATGGGCCAACAATAAAGATGGCGCCACTATCAACACTCGCCTGCGCTTAGAACAGGCTGGGCCGACCATCAAAGAGCCCCACCGGAAGAAGCCTTTGGGCTGACCATCAGGCCTCACTGGAAGAAGCCTACCGGCGCAATAGGCCGCGACAAAAAAAAAAAAAAAAAAAAAAAAAATATATATAAATATATATATAAATAAATATTGGATTGTATTGAGGTCTTTGCAAAGATAACTATAGATCCACAGTATTAGAGATTACTGTTGATATTCATCTCTGGTAATTTGTTAAGTAAAATATGTGGCTGAATTGTAATGGAAAGCGCTGCTAAAATCTATAAATATAATTCTAACTATGTGAATTTCAGATTTCTAAATGTTCGTAAGTTTGGTGGAAGTAAGGTTAACCCAGCATCCTGAACACTCATACCTTGGACAATAAGCAACGGTAAAATATCTTTCAAGGGATCTACGCCGCTTGAACAAATGTTGCCTTCTTCACAATGTAAAGCTCCAAACATTTCATTATAATTGATGTTAAGGCTACATGGGTCGAAGATCATTAAACTCCCTTGGGTTGTTTTTGGGTACTGGAATAATCTCTGACATTTTCCACATCCGGTACTGTACTCTGATCAAGTGAAGCTTGGGAAAAGTTTACACAGTGGATCAGCAAGTTGCTCGGCAATAGTGATTTTAGTAGTTTAGAACCAATTTTATCAGGTCCACTTGCTTTTTCCACATTGTGCCATACGTTTCCATGGAGTTCATCAATATCACGAGTTATTATTATTCAATTCTACATTGATGCCCCTAACCATTGACAAAATATTTTCACATTCAGTATTAAAAATGGTGCACATCAAACCCTTGGTGGCTAAAAGGAGTTCAAATCATTTTACATGTTTGGTGGGTCTTTTAATGACCTTTTCTTTTTAGAGAGCCACTCAGTAGTTTCACCCCTGTCCAAGCATCTTTTGACTTATTTGACTTGAAATAAGTTTTCAATTTTAACTTTATTTGACTGTTTAGGCATCTAGTATTTTCCTATTTAATTGGCTTTGTATCACTCTTACTTTGTATGCAGTCACCATTTATAAAAAAGTTCTCTTCTTTTCAATCAATAACGCTTTTGATATCAGAATTTATCCAGGGTTTGTTATTTGGATAAATGCTAATTTCCTTAGTTGGAACAATCATGTTGGTACAAAAGTTAATTCTATGAATTTAAAACATCTACATTTACATTAATAGAGTTGGACTTATTATACAACACATCCCAGTCTGTACAATATATGAATTTAAAACATCTACATTTGCACTAATAGAGTTGGACTCATCATACAACTACCTTTTATCCCAGTCTGTACAATATATATGAATTTAAAACATCTACATTTGCACGTATAGAGTTGACCCATCATAACACATCCCAGTCTGTACAATATATGAATTTAAACATCTACATTTGCACTAATAGAGTTGGACCATCATACAACACATCCTGCAGTCTGTACAATATATGAATTTAAACATCTTACATTTGCACTAATAGAGTTGGACTCATCATTACAACTTACATCCCAGTCTGTACAATATATGAATTTAAAACATCTACATTTGCACTAATAAGTTGGACTCATCGCCCCAACACATCTGATCTTGTACAATATGATTTAAAACATCTACATTGCACCTAATGAGTTGGACTCACTATACAACACATCCCAGTCTGTACAATCAAAACAGCCTTGAAGACTCACCATGTGCTCATTATTCCAATCCTGCACCTTAATTTTCTCGCACGGTCTACATTTCAGAATTTGCTTATATGTGGGAGCCAAAAACACCAAATTATGGTCAGATTTACCTAATTTAGGCTTTTGATAATAACGATAACCGTTCCTTACATTACAATACATTTTATCTAAAATATTATTATCTCTAGTGGGGCAAGTTACAGTTTGCTGATACAAAGTTACATTTGGTTGGAAGTTACAGTGGTTAAAATCCCCCAACACTATCATAATTCCTTCAGGATTTGCATTTTCATATTTATTAACACAATTTAGAAATAATTCACTTGCAATTGCCTCAGTGGCATCAGTCAGGATGTATACAGTTATAATCGTCACATTATTAAATTCACGTGGTAGGTAAAAGGTCTACATGATATTACTAAATATTCCAGGTCGTCACAACAAAAAATGTTCCTTTATGTTAACCTGGTTTCATCTCTCATTTATGTACACCGCCGCCTCCTCCCTTCTGTTTCACCACGTCCTTCATGTCTCCCTGACTATCAAGAAACCATCAATATTTACTGTTTCGTCAACATCCTTGTCTTCAAGCCAGGTTTCAGTTAATGCTATGAGCTACTCTCTCGGTAGTTCCTATATATTCACAGTTTGCTGCTAATTCATCTATTTTATTTCGAGTTGATTGTACATTACCGAAAGTTACTGTAGGCAGTGGTGTCCTTATACTCCGCCTCCTCAATCTCTCCCGCACTCCACCTCTCCACCTTGTTCTCTGTCTGGTGTTAGTGTGCTCCATCTTGCCCCGGCAAAGGTTATAATTCCACCTCTCCACCTGGTTCTCTGTCTGGCGTTAGTGTGCTCCGTCTTGCCCCAACAAAGGTTATAATTCCACCTCTCCACCTGGTTCTCTGTCTGGTGTTAGTGTGCTCCATCCTGCCCCACCAAAGGTTATATTCCACCTCTCCACCTGGTTCTCTGTCTGGAGTTAGTGTGCTCCATCCTGCCCCAACAAAGGATCTAATCCACCTCTTCACCAGCAGGTGGAGAGGTGGAATGCAGTGTTGGGGCAGGATCAAACACCAGACAGAAACTCAGTGGAATGATGGAAAGAATATAACCTTACCAGGGCAGGATAAAACACACTAACAAACAGCCAGGTGGTGAAATAGAACATTGCCGGGGCAGATAAACCAACCTCAGACAGAGAACTAAACAGAAAAATGGAATTAGCCTGCATTAGCCTGAACAGGGAGGAGTATACTAACAGGACAGGAAGTTAGAGCATCTAGGAAGGCCATAATCCTGTAGTGGACTGTTGATGGATTAACCTGTCACTGCGATTGTCAGAGTTGTCCTTCGCTGGTAACCTGGTAACATACACTCCAGGTCTTTCTCTGCCTCTGTGGTGGATAGTGGAGTGTTTCCCATGTGGTATTGGTGTGCTGGATATCCTCTCCCAAGGTGCAGGACTTTACATTTTCTTCATTGAATTATAGCAGACACTTTGTTCCCTCCTGTAGCTTGGTGAGGTCTTCTGGTAGGAAATCCACAGTCAAGGGTTAAACATAGTAATGTAATGCCATTTTCTTGCATGGGATGTGCATTAATACTGTGTAACCTAATGTGAAATTTGTCATGTGTGAGAGGAATGAAAAGTCATGTTTGGTTGTTGTTCAGCAGTACAGTGATCAGGATCCTCAAGCAGACCAAGCACTGGGGTTTGGGAGTGTATTTTTTCTTTTTACAATTCTTTGCCGAACTGAAGGGCTTGCTCAACAGTTATTTAGCAAGACTGAATTAGTTTCCATTCTTGTCTCCAGTATACTGATGGACACAAAGAGGTGAAGCTTGTGGTTGTTGCAGCATCTTTTTTCTTCTTTCTACAAACACTGTTTTCAACTTTCTTCTGCAGAGCCCGTCCAGCGCTGGGCCAGCCACTGCAAGCCTTGTTGGGTCAATGTGTGGGAAATCAGCCAAGAGTGGAGTTTGAGTCAGTCGGCCTCAACCATGAGGTGCGCATGGAGTCATTATCATGTTCCATTGATAACCTCCTAATTGATTCATGTTGGTTGATGTTTCACTCTGATATTGCAGTAAATATTTAGTTGTATCATTGTGCATCATCTGGATAACCCCAAAGTGTTCCTAAGGTATAATGATTGAATGTTTTGACAAGAATATGAACATTCACTCTTAGTTAGTAAGAAACTGTGTATGTGGTATTTGTTTCCATGTTATTTTTTTTTTATTCTGATTATTTCCTCACTCTCAGGCTGTGTGAGCGGCAGGCTGGCCGTGAGCCTTCCTGGGAGTGCTGGGCGGCCTGGTGCCCCGGCTGAAGGCAAGCAGCCTCCCTGAGACACCCAAAGACTGGCTGACACAAGATCTTGTGCTGGTACTGGTGTCTGAAGGCTGTGCAGTGGTGCGGACACAGGCTCAGAGTGCCCAGGTGGACCAAGATGCTGGTAAGTGTTGCAGCTGACAGATTACTGACAAGGGAACAGGCAGGGAATATAAACAAAACAGACATGGTAGTTATAAGTGTGGCCAGTGTCGCCTCTTCTTATTCTTTATAAATGTTTCCAAGGTTGCCGCCTGCCTGGGAGCAGACTCACAGAGGTCAGCGCGGGGCAGCAGGACA
The DNA here is from genome assembly GCF_024679095.1 of Eriocheir sinensis. Taxonomy (NCBI): domain Eukaryota; kingdom Metazoa; phylum Arthropoda; class Malacostraca; order Decapoda; family Varunidae; genus Eriocheir; species Eriocheir sinensis. The sequence goes on from NW_026111829.1 coordinate 5,231, forward strand.
GCGCCCTCAGCAGTGACGATGAGTCTCTCCATGAAGGCTGCACAGCAGCAGGCCACCGTCGCCTGAGAGCATCCTGAGGAACACTTCAATGTCCAGGTGAGAAGCCTTGAGCTTTTTTGGAAATTATCCTTGGGAAAACTTATGGTATAAAACATCTTTAACCGTCCGCTGCGATGGGCATGTATTTGGTTTCATTGGTACCATGAAAACATGTACTACCAGGTCTTTCTCTGGCTCTGTGGTGGATAGTGGAGTGTTTCCCATGTGGTATTGGTGTGCTGGATATTCCCTCCCAAGGTGCAGGACTTTATATTTTTCTTCATTATTGTAGCAGCTACTTTTTGTTCCATTCCTGTTGCCATTTTTTTTCATTATTGTAGCAGCCACTTTTTGTTCCATTCCTGTAGCTTGGTGAGGTCTTCTGGTAGGAAATTTGCAGTCAAGGGGTTAAAGATGCATATTTTTAATCAAAACTGATATTGAAAATCCTCTTGCATTCTCTAAAAGCAAAGTCAGCTCAGGATTTTCTCCAACAGACTCTTTGTAGGTCCAGTCCTTGTTAGTGACTGCCGGTGAGAGGCAACACTTGGGCAGGGGTGAAGCTTGGGGTGATGATGATGATGAGGATTGTTGCAGGTGTGAGGATGTCAAGCCACCACAAGCCAGGAGGAAGTGGCTGCTGGGGCCAAGACAGCAGGTGAAGCAGAACCCTTAAGCCTCAGGTCTTCACCCCTGGACGAAGGAGGTGTTTCTTGGCGGCCAAACTCGGGAGACTCACCAGAAAAGACCTTGGTAGATGATGCAAGTTTTGCTCGCTGGAGACCACAAGAGTATTCACCCGTGCCTCATATTGTGGGTGAGGAGAGCAGCCTGCACCATCTCCCAAGAGGTATGTTTAACAGTGAGGCATGCACACAGGCAGGAAGCAGCACTACAGTCACCAGGAGACATTTTACATAAAACTGGCTACAAAATACTGCTGCTGGCCAGAATGGAGATCAGGTTCAGCAGGATCCCAGCAAGGTGCTCTCTTTACTTCTTTGTGTGAGTTTGAAAACACTTCAGCAGCCAAGGGAACGCTCAAGAGAAAGTGTCATATCTATGCAAACCTTCCTGCAGGGGTGAGCTGAAAGGTGAAAATGTAGTTACCACGACTCCTTGGAGAAGAGAGACACCATTAGTAGTTTGGTTGGTGAGAAAAGCTTCACCAGTCATGCTGCTTGTACAGGGGAGAAGACTTCAGTGTTGTCCTCCAGGCCTCTTTGCAGCGGGTACTCTAGATCAAGCAGCAGACCAAGTGTCTTGCATGTGTGTGTGTGTGTGTGTGTGTGTGTGTGTGTGTGTGTGTGTGTGTGTGTGTGTGTGTGTGTATTTACCTAGTTGTGAAATACCGTACTAGGCTCGTGCTGTCCCATCTCCATAATGCTTATTATCCAGTTTGGCTTTAAATTCATGAATCGTTTTTGCAATCACAGTCTCCTTGTCAGTCCGTTCCATGTTGTTATACTTCTGTATGGAAAACTGTATTTCTTGTCATTTCTTATCACTGCCTCTTGTCACACTTCTGTCACGTACCACTAGGTCTTCCCTGTCCAATTTCTCCAATCCCTCTTGTATCCTGTACAATGCTATTAGGTCCCCTCTCTCTCTTCTTCTCTCTAGTTTTGTTAGTCCCAATTTCTCCAGTCTTTCTTCATAGGTATGTTCTCTCAGAGTTTCCGGTAATTTAGTCGCTGCTCTTTGTACTCTTTCCAACTTTCTAATTTCTGTCTTCAACATAGGTGACCACACTAATGCTGCATATTCCAGTCTTGGACGTATCATCGATGTTATTAGTTTCTTTACCATTTCTTCATCTAAATATATTAATGCTGCTTTTATGTTTCTAAGAGGATTGTATGTTTCCCCAGTTATCCGGTCTATATGTTTTCCAAAGGATAACTTGTCTGTTATGATCACTCCCAAATCTTTTTCTTCAGTTTTTTTTCATGATTCTTTCATTACTCAGAGAGTAGTTCCCCGATATTCATCTACTGCTCTTACCAAACTCCATTACGCTACACTTCTCTGTATTGAATGTCATTTCCCATTTGCATGACCATTCGCTTATTATATCAAGATCTTGGCTCAGGGCTACACAGTCTTCTTCATTATTTTAGCATCATCAGCAAACATATTCATATAGCTTGTCGCCCCTTCTGTTATGTCATTAATATATATTACAAACATAATCGGAGCCAACACCGATCCTTGGGGGACTCCACTGGTCACTTCCATCCAGCTTGATTTATTATTCCTAATTACTGTTCTCATTTCTCTCTTCGTCAAAAAGTCCACAATCCAATCCAATATTGAACCACCCAGACCTCCAACATGATTAAGTTTCCATATTAATCGCTTGTGTGGTACTTTATCACATGCCTTCTTTAAGTCCAGATACACACAATCTGCCCAACCGTCCCTTTCCTGTATTATATCAATTACTCTTGAATAGAAGCTGATCAGATTAGTTACACAAGACTGTTCTCCTCTGAATCCAAATTGGCTATTTGTTAATGTACTGTTTTCTTCTAAATACTCCACCCATCTTTTTTTATAATTTTCACACACATCTTTGCTGCTACACTTGTTAATGACACTGGCCTATAGTTCAACGGGTCTTCCTTACTTCCTCCTTTATGTATTGGGACGATGTTAGCCCTCTTCCAGTCTCTCGGTACCTTCCCTTGTGCTTGTGAAACATTAATCAAGTTGCTCAACTTTTCAGCTATTTGCTGGTTACACTCTTTTAGCACCCAATTTGATATACCATCCGGTCCTGCTGATTTCCTCGCATCCAATTCTTCCAATAATTTTATAACTTCATCTGCTGATGTTTGTATTCTCTCCAGACCCATGCACTCTATTCCCCGGCACTGCATCTACACCTTCAAACTCACTCTCCTTTGTGAACACTGTTTGCAAACAATTATTCATCACTTCTACTATTTCACTTATACTATCAAAAGTTTCACCACTAACTTTAACTTTCTGAATCTCATCTCTATTTTATCAACTTTCCATTTATGAACTCATAAAGCAGTTTTGGCTGGTCTACAATATTTTTTCTCAAAATTCTTTTTTTCTTTTCTTCTTACTTTGACATAAGCACTCCTCTTCCTCTTGTACTCATTCCATAGATCCATCCTCCTATTTTTCTCCATTTGTTCCATGCCTTCTCCTTATCCTGCTTGGCGTCAACACACTTTCTATTGTACCACTCTTCTCTTGATGTCTGGCCTTCTTTCATCCTTGGTACCCACTTTTCCACTCCTTCGTTGTAAATCCGTAGAAAGATAGCCCATTTTTCCTCCACATTTTCAGCCTCAAAAAAAGTATCCCATTGTGCTTCCTCAAAATGTTTCCCAAGTTGTTAAAAATTTGCCTTATTAAAGTTAAACCATTCTTTCCTGCAGTCCTCATTCCTGTTTATTTTACCTCCTCGTAATATGTACTCGATAAGTACGTGATCGCTCTTCCCTATAGGGCTCTTATAGTTCATCACCTCTATGATATCCAGCTCCCTGGTGATTATCAAGGCCAATTTAGATGGCTCGTCTCCTCTGCATCTCATATTTTCTTCTACCCACTGTGTGAGGACGTTATCTATAACCAATTCCAAAACCTTATTCCCCCATGAAGCTTCACTTCCCTCCGTTGACCAGTTTTCCCATGACACTTCCTTACAATTAAAATCTCCCATTATCAGAATCTTATCTTTCTCCTCCAGCAATCCAATGTATCTTCCAGCTTCTTCTTGTACAATTCTTCTGTCAATGAATTGTTTTTAGGAGGGACATACACCACTACGATATTTCTGCATTCTCCCCTTTGCAGTCTTGTGTGTGTGTGTCTGGGTGGATGTCTAGATCAGCACAGGAGTCAGAACACATCATAATAAGTAAGGGTTGTATCTGGGAGAGTCCTGCATGTGTGTGTGTGTGTGGCTGGTGACCGAGTACAATGCTTTACATCTTTCAGGGAGGGCAACATGATCTCCCTTCCATCACACTTGCACATTCTGCCTCATTCTTCTCTTTCCTCCTCATGGCCTTCAACATTTCCTGATAGAAATTCTTCACAAGAAGCAAAGGTTCTAAAAATCACAGTAAATTATTAGAAATAACTTTTATTTTTACTTACAGAGCCAGATGTATTTTTGTGTACCTGAGAAGAGATGAATTATTATTATTATTTTGTTTTTTACAGCAAAGGAGACAGTTAAAGGGCATAAAAAATAATGAAAAAAAGCCCGCTACTTACTGCTCTTGAATGGAGTACATAGGAGCTGCCAAAAAGAGAGGTCAATTTCGGGAGGAGAGGTGTCCCGATACCCTCCTCTTGAAAGAGTTCATATCGTAGGCAGAAGGAAATTCAGATGAAGGAAGATTGTTCCAGAGTTTACCAGCGTGAGGGATGAAAGAGTGAAGGTGCTGGTTGACTCTTGCATAAGGGGTTTGGACAGTATAGGGATGAGCTTGATTAGAAAGTCGTGTGAGATGAGGCCGCAGGAGGGGGGGAGGCATGCAGTTAGCAAGTTCAGAAGAGCAGTCAGCGTGAGTATATCGACAGAAGATAGAAAGAGAGGCAATTTATTTATATGTGACCATAGTAGTAGAAGTAGCAGTTGAAGTGGTAGTGATAGCAGCAGCAGTAATATAGTAGTAGTAGAAGTAATAGTAGTAGTAGCAGAAATAGCAGTAATAATTGTAGTAGTAGTAGTAGTAGTAGCAGCAGCAGCAAAAATAGCAGTAATAATTGTAGTAGTAGTAGTAGTAGTAGTAGTAGTAGTAGTAGTAGTAGTAGTAGTAGTAGTAGTAGTAGTAGTAGCAGAAATAGCAGTAATAATTGTAGTAGTAGTAGTAGTAGTAGTAGCAGCAGCAGCAGAAATAGCAGTAATAATTGTAGTAGTAGTAGTAGTAGCAGCAGCAGCAGCAGAAATAGCAGTAATAATTGTAGTAGTGTTATAGTGAAACCATTTTAGCGAGTCTGTTGAGGCGTTGGCTTCCTTGGGTCCTGTCCTTCCCTCCGCTCTGCCACACAGTCCCAGCACCTGTCCCTTCCTCTCATGTGTCAGCTACAGGCAACACATGAGAGGAAAAAATAGGTGTTGGGACTGTGTAACAAGCAGAGGGAAGAAAGGACCTGATGAACCACCGCCCCAATTGACTCGCTAAAATGTTTGCTCTTGAGTAGTAAGCACAGTTGATATTGCATACCTGTGGGTTCCATATGCTTAGTGGTTTGAAAATTGACTGTTTATCTCTCTCTCTCTCTCTCTCTCTCTCTCTCTCTCTCTCTCTCTCTCTCTCTCTCTCTCTCTCTCTCTCTCTCTCACCACAGCTCACAGGATGTCCCCCACAGTATGTTTACAAACCCCACAGACACATGCCCCCTAGACACATACACAAGACCCCTTCCCCCTTACTCTCTCCCTCTCTGAAGCGACCCCACCTTGGCATATGCTCCCTGTTAGTGTGTGTGTGTGAGGAAGACTTTGACACAGTCAGAAGAACAATAAAGTGTACTCAAAATATGTTAATAAATAAATGAAAAAAAGATAACTGTTTAAATCTTCCTAAAGAGAGAGAGAGAGAGAGAGAGAGAGAGAGAGAGAGAGAGAGAGAGAGAGAGAGAGAGAGAGAGAGAGAGAGAGATGCTATGCATAAATTAAAGTTTCCTTCAACATCTAATGTATAGAGGAGGAAGAAGAAAGGAAACTAAGATGGGAAAGAGAGAAGGAAGAGAAATAGAGGAAGGAGGAGGAAAGTGATGGAAGAATATTTGACAGGAAGAGGAGAAATGGGAAATGAACAGTAAGAAGAAAGAGGGAAGGGTAGAAAGGGAAGAGGAGGAGGAGAGAAAAAAAGATAAATATTAGAAAGGAGGAATTTGGGAAAAAAACAGTATAAAAGGAAGAGGAAATTATATAACAAAGAGGAGACAAGAGGGAAGAATATTAGAGAGAAGGAAAAACATGACCAAAGGAGAGAAGAAAATATAAAGAAAGGATGAAGAGAAGGATGCTGATGACAGAGAGGAGACATGAAGGGAGGATGAAGGGCAGGAGGATGATGACAGAGAGGAGACACAAGGGAAGACATGAAGGGAGGATGAAGGGCAGGAGGATGATGACAGAGAGGACACACAAGGGAAGACATGAAGGGAGGATGAAGGGCAGGAGGATGATGACAGAGAGGAGACACAAGGGAAGACATGAAGGGAGGATGATGACAGAGAGGAGGAGTCACAAGGGAAGACATGAAGGGAGGATGAAGGGCAGGAGGATGATGACAGAGAGGAGACACAAGGGAAGACATGAAGGGAGGAGGTTGAAGGGCTGGAGGATGATGACAGAGAGGAGACACAAGGGAAGACATGAAGGGAGGATGAAGGGCAGGAGGATGATGACAGAGAGGAGACACAAGGGAAGACATGAAGGGAGGATGAAGGGCAGGAGGATGATGACAGAGAGGAGACACAAGGGAAGACATGAAGGGAGGATGATGACAGAGAGGAGACACAAGGGAAGACATGAAGGGAGGATGATGACAGAGAGGAGACACAAGGGAAGACATGAAGGGAGGATGATGACAGAGAGGAGACACAAGGGAAGACATGAAGGGAGGATGAAGGGCAGGAGGATGATGACAGAGGAGACACAAGGGAAGACATGAAGGGAGGATGATGACAGAGAGGAGACACAAGGGAAGACATGAAGGGAGGATGATGACAGAGAGGAGACACAAGGGAAGACATGAAGGGAGGATGATGACAGAGAGGAGACACAAGGGAAGACATGAAGGGAGGATGATGACAGAGAGGAGACACAAGGGAAGACATGAAGGGAGGATGAAGGGCAGGAGGATGATGACAGAGAGGAGACACAAGGGAAGACATGAAGGGAGGATGATGACAGAGAGGAGACACAAGGGAAGACATGAAGGGAGGATGATGACAGAGAGGGCACACAAGGGAAGACATGAAGGGAGGATGAAGGGCAGGAGGATGATGACAGAGAGGAGACACAAGGGAAGACATTGATGGAGGATGATGACAGAGAGGAGACACAAGGGAAGACATGAAGGGAGGATGAAGGGCAGGAGGATGATGACAGAGAGGAGACACAAGGGAAGACATGAATGGAGGATGAAGGGCAGGAGGATGATGACAGAGAGGACACACAAGGGAAGACATGAAGGGAGGATGAAGGGCAGGAGGATGATGACAGAGAGGAGACACAAGGGAAGACATGAAGGGAGGATGATGACAGAGAGGAGACACAAGGGAAGACATGAAGGGAGGATGAAGGGCAGGAGGATGATGACAGAGAGGAGACACAAGGGAAGACATGAAGGGAGGATGAAGGGCAGGAGGATGATGACAGAGAGGAGACACAAGGGAAGACATGAAGGGAGGATGAAGGGCAGGAGGATGATGACAGAGAGGAGACACAAGGGAAGACATGAAGGGAGGATGATGACAGAGAGGAGACACAAGGGAAGACATGAAGGGAGGATGAAGGGCAGGAGGATGATGACAGAGAGGAGACACAAGGGAAGACATGAAGAGAGGATGAAGGGCAGGAGGATGATGACAGAGAGGAGACACAAGGGAAGACATGAAGGGAGGATGAAGGGCAGGAGGATGATGACAGAGAGGAGACACAAGGGAAGACATGAAGGGAGGATGATGACAGAGAGGAGACACAAGGGAAGACATGAAGGGAGGATGAAGGGCAGGAGGATGATGACAGAGAGGAGACACAAGGGAAGACATGAAGGAGGATGAAGACAGGAGGATGATGACAGAGAGAGGACACAAGGGAAGACATGAAGGGAGGATGAAGGGCAGGAGGATGATGACAGAGAGGAGACACAAGGGAAGACATGAAGGGAGGATGATGACAGAGAGGAGACACAAGGGAAGACATGAAGGGAGGATGATGACAGAGAGGACACACAAGGGAAGACATGAAGGGAGGATGAAGGGCAGGAGGATGATGACAGAGAGGAGACACAAGGGAAAACATGAAGGGGAAGGAAAATGTGAAGAGAGGATGAAGTTTTGGATGGTAGGAATCATGCACACTACTCCACCTACTACCACTACTACTACTAACTACTACTACTACTACTACTACTATGCTTGGTCCTGGGGAAAGTGAGTCCTGGGTCATCCTGCCTTTGCTGCTGCTGGTAAGGTCTTGGTTCCTGAACTCCTGGCGCTGTCACTGTCCGCTGCTGGCCGGCACCTCACCTGTGGAAGAAAAGAGTTGTGAGCCATTTCATATACACTTCCTTACTAATGAGACTTTCTATACAACAAAGTGAGGCCACTTTTTGCTGATTTATACCATAGGGTGCTGGCTGTCATGGGTTTGAAAATACCCTAAACTTAACCTACCAAAACCTGAAGATCTTGACTCAGAAAATTCATATATGCTTCCTTATTAATAGACTTTCTATTAGGGATGTACCGATACCAAAAAGCTAGGAAGACAGTTCATGGGCGTAAATAAAAAAAAAAGCCCGCTACTCACTGCTCCCGAACAGAGGTCAAAGGAGTGTCCAAAACGAGAGGTCAATTTCGGGAGGAGAGGTGTCCTGATACCCTCCTCTTGAAAGAGTTCAAGTCGTAGGCAAGAGGAAATACAGATGAAGGAAGATTGTTCCAGAGTTTACCAGCGTGAGGGATGAAGGAGTGAAGATGCTGGTTGACCCTTGCATAAGGGGTTTGGACAGTATAGGGATGAGCATGAGTAGAAAGTCGTGTGCAGCGGGGCCGCGGGAGGGGGGGAGGCATGCAGTTAGCAAGTTCAGAAGAGCAGTCAGCATGAAAATAGCGATAGAAGATGAAAGAGAGGCAACATGGCAGCGGAATTTGAGAGGTAAAAGACTATCAGTATGAGGAGGAGAGCTGATGAGACGAAGAGACTTTAACTCCACTCTGTCAAGGAGAGCTGTGTGAGTGGAGCCCCCCCACACATGAGATGCATACTCCATACGAGGGCAGACAAGGCCCCTGTAAATGGATAGCAACTGTGCGGGGGAGAAGAACTGGCGGAGACGGTACAGACGGACTAATGAAGCTTTATAACAGCTACAGGTGAAGAGGTGTGTGTCCTGAGCTGCTTCCTGCCTCTGCTACATGTCAGAAAATAACCATGATCAAAGACAACAAGAATGGATGGTAGCTTACCAATGCCTCCCTCCTCCAGGCGTGTGGAGAGTGTTGGCCGTGACGGTGTGTGTGTGTGTTTGTCCTGCAGCTCTCGAGTCTGGCCCAGCGCCAAAAAGAACGATTGTCGCTGGGGCCATTGCCAGCAGGCCGAGCCACAGCTGTGTGTGGAACTCTTCCTGAGGGTCAGAGTAGTGTGTTGAGGGCTCACTGTGTTATGCATCTGCTTATAGTGGCATTATAAGGCAGGGAGGAGTAAACCCACACAGCACTGTAGCACTAAGGCATTTGTCTACTAACATGAATTTAGTCTCACAGGCCATTTATCATAATTTATTATTGACGAATCCAACATGTCCCTGAAGGCCCATTAAGCTGTCACGGCACTCAACATGCACTGTGGCTGAGATGCAACAATGTGTACCGGGTTGTTCCTTACAGCCAGGGAGGGAGGAGGCAGCTCAAGGGGAAAAACAAAACAGCAATAAAAAGCCTGCCAGACGCTGCTCCAACAATAGAAAACAGAACCAGAGGCCAGAAGACAGGACAAATTCACATGGAGAGGTGTCACCAAACACTCCATGTGAAGGAGTTCAAGTCGTAGGCAGGGGGAAGGACAGGCCAAGGACTTAAGGCTGTTCTAGACTTTACCAGCGGAATGGATGAAAGAATGAAGTGCTGGTGAACTCTTTCAGAAGGAATTTGGATAGAATTGGGATGAGCAAGAGCAGAAAGTTGAGTGCTGCAGGGGCCACGGGAGGGGAGGCATGAAGCTAGCAAGTTCAGAAGAGCAGTCAGCATGAAAACATCGGTAGAAGATAGAAAGAGATGCAACATGGCAGGTTGTTAAACTGATTACGTATTGAATTTGTAAACTACATTTGATTTAGTGCACAGTGACTACAGAGCTAAACCTGCGGCCTCACCTTGAAGGGCTTCCCCTTGACGGCTTCTCCGCTGCTGTCCGTTCCTGTCGGGTGGATGAAGCCCAGCACGACACGGTGAAAGGTGGTGCCATCATGGCAACCCTCCAGGCACAGCTGCACCTAGTTCCGGCACGACCCGTGGGCCTCCTTGACCACAGCTACATGGCAACGTCCCTGCCGGTGGTGGCCAGGAGAACCTGCGGAAAGTTTGAGAGTTTGAAAGTGTTCCTGTTAGTTTGGCAATTATGCTTACCAAGAGAACCTGCAGAAAGGAGGCACCAGTGTTCCTGTTAGTTTGACAGTTATGCTTTTACTGCACAGGCATAAGACACAGCCTCAACAAGGCCTCTATGTGCAGTGAAGGGTGCAGTGATTATTCATGACTACAGAAATTGGTATTATTTTACAAGTGCGCCGTATCACAGTGAAAGACACCTGTGTGCTTGATGAGGTTCTTTGTGGTGATGTTTTCTTGTCCGTCACAAATTACTTGTTTGAAAGATTTTTTATATACAGTAATACCTCGATTTACAAGTGCCTTAGTTTACAAGCGTTTCAATTTACGAGCAAAAGAAAATCACTAAAAATGCCTTGGTGTATGAGCAGTGACTTGGCGTACAAGCATCAAGTTTGTATGAGTGGAAGACGTGAGTGTGGGTTCCCACTGTTCGCCGCAAGACGAGAGTGCTCAGAGCAGAAAACAATGGGAATAAGGTCTCAAGCTGGAATCACACTTGACCTTTTCCTCCAACCGCCCTGGTGGAAGACGCAACCGGCAACACCAACTTTTCTTGGTGTACGTCACAAACGACCAAGGTCAGTTGCTCATATCCAGAAGATAAACAAACCAGTGGCTTTGTATCCACATGGTGCCATTTGCCAAAGCAAGGGCTGTTGTGGCTTGTGCTGCTGTTGCTGTCAAAAAATGGTCAAGCAAGTCTACCGGCGCCACAGGAAGCACCCCCCAAAAAAACAAATGCAGTAGAGGGGGAGGGGCAGGGGGGCTGACTCCACAGCCCTGGGTTAAACTCTCCTCCTCCTCCTGCCTCTCTTTTCTTCCTCCTCCTCTTCATTTCTCTGTTGCCTCCATGTTCATCAAGGTTTGAGTCTTGTTCCTGTGTGACTGACAGATCTTTGTGTTGTGCCGTTGATGTTGATATTTTGACATGTATACCTCAAAACAGAGTAAATTGATGATAATTTCAAGCAGAGATTAACACTATAGTCTATCGATTTTAACTTGAGCCCTTGGGCGCAACTCAGTCGTTGTCTTTCCCTCTAATCCCAAGCCATTCATGACACCATGCAGTCGTATTATGAGTATATATTATATAATCTATAAATAGATAACGTACAGACTAACAGTGAGACAGATCGCCATGCGCAGGTCATCACTAGATCTGTAAAGAATGAAGGTTTCCCCGGCCCAAGCCACAGGGCTCAAGTTAGAGTCAATGGACTATAGTGGTTTATTCAGCAAGCCTTATAAGGCACTGTTACCACACACGTGTAGCATGGGCCAAATATTACGGGCAGTGTGACTTTGATAACACTTCTTGAGGTAAATATGTGTTTGTTAAAGAAATACTGCTGGTGAACAAAGGGTCCAGGGACATGATGGACCCAAAATTTTCAATGCACTGCCCAGGGAGATTAAACGTAAAGAAATGCCCAGTGGACAAGTTCAAAGGAAGCCTCAACACTTTCCTGAGGGCAGTGCCAGGTGAGCCGCCAGTGCCCGGCCACACTGGGAATGGCCGGGCACCAACAAACTCAACACCAGACCAAGTGGCCCCCAGCCAATTTTGGTTGAGAGGAGTTCTTGCCTGGTTGGGCTCCCACTGGGGGTGCCCCATATGGCTAGCACACCAGTCTTTATAAACCACTGCCAGAAACATTGTTTATGAACAAAGAAAAGACTGGAAAGTTTGCTATGATCCTAAGTACAAAGCAATAAGATGACAAGATTGGCAACCAATTAACAGTAGTCAAACAGAGCAGCACCCAGGAAATCCTGGAGTCCACTTTTTAAAGCACCAAGGTTGGGTTCTTCTGCCAAACGAGTAGGAAGGGCATTCCAAAGTGAAACACACGGACATAAAAGAATCTACGTCTGGCTTCACAGGAGCTTTGGGGAACAAATATCTTGCAACAGTGTCCTCTTGTACCCATGTTAGGAGCCATAGTAAATACATGCATCAGAAAGAGATATAGCAGACACACCATTAAAAATCTTCCAGCATGTAATAAGATCAGCACGCAAGAGTCTTCCCTTGACTGAAAAGAGATCAAGAAACTTCAGCCGCTGTTTGTAAGAGACATCGTCAAGACCTGAGATTTGTTTAGTCCACCTTCGTTGAACAGATTCCAGGAGTGACAAGTCAGCGACATAGCCTGTGCTCCAAACTGATGATCCACACTCCAGGGGGCGTATGTGAGTGGTGAGAAACTTAGTTATAAAACCTGCCGACCGACACAAGGTAGATTTCAGCAGGTTGTTAGACAGTCCTGCAGCCTTGCTAACTATTGATCGAATATGATTATGGAACCTAAATGTTGGGTCTATGCCTATGGTAATACCTAATTCAACGGCTTCTGAACTGAAACTAATAAGTTTTCCTTTGACTGAAAATAGGCCTAGATCATGTACAGATTAGATTACGCTGATGATTCCACTCTGCATTATTCAACTTCTTTCAACAGAAGACCCTCTCAACAGGAATTACATAACTCCTGGCTAGAGGCTGCAGAAAGCTTAGCCTCAGACCTTACTATCATTTCCGATTGGGGCAGAAGGAACCTTGTGTCCTTCAGTGCCTCAAAAACCCATTTTCTCCACCAGTTTACTCGACACAATCTTCCAAACTCCTATCCACTATTTGTTGACAACATTCAACTGTCACCTTCTTCTACATGAAACAGTCTCAGTCTATCCTTAATTCAAAATCTTATCTGGAAACTTCATATCTTCTCTCTTACAAAATCAGCTTCCTTGAGGTTGAGCGTTCTGTATCGTCTCCACCTGTTCTTTTCCCCTGCCCAGATGCTATCCATATACAGGGGCCTTGTCTGCCCTCGTATGGAGTATGCATTTCGTGTGGGGGGCTCCACATACACAGCTCTCCTGGACAAAGTGGAGTCTAAGGCTCTTTGTCTCATGAACTCCCCTCTTCTTACTGATAGTCTTCTGTCTCTTAAATTCCGCCGCAATGTTGCCTCTCTTTCTATCTTCTATCCATATTTCCACGATGACTGCTCTTCTGAACCTGCTAACTGCATGCCTCCCCCCCTCCCGCGGCCCCGCTGCACGCAATTTTCTACTCATGTTCATCCCTATACTGTCCAAACCCCTTATGCAAGAGTTAATCAGCATCTTCACTCTTTCATCCCTCATGCTGGTAAACTCTGGAACAATCTTCCTTCATCTGTATTTCCTCCTGCCTACGACTTGAACTCTTTCAGGAGAAGGGTATCTGGACACTCCCGAAATTGACCTCACTTTCGACCACCTCTTTGGATTCTTTTGGAAGCAGCAGTAGCAGGCTTTTTTTTATCATTGTTTCCTTTTATTGTACCCTTAAGCTGTCTCCTTTCTTGTAAAAAAAAAAGTCGGAGATTTGTACCAAAAGACATAATCTTAGATTTGTCAGCACTGATTCCCAGATCCCACGATTCAGCAACTGCAATTAGAGTATCTATGTCTCTTTGTACTACACTTATGTCCTGTAATACTGAGGATGGATTACTGGGTCTTATCAATAAGTATAATTTTAAATCATCAACAAATAATTTGACGTTTGATAGTAGAGTAGAGGCGATGTAATTTATATATATATATATATATATATATATATATATATATATATATATATATATATATATATATATATATATATATATATCTATATATATATAACAGTACCTAAAACAGAACCTTGGGGTACTCCACTTGCCACAGGGAACAGGGAACTATGCTGTCTGCCCACAACTACTTCCATAGTTATGTTTGTCCAAAATGTTTTGATCCATGAGAGGACTGAGCCATCAACACCGATCCCACATAATTTGATGAGCAATATCTGGTGATTTACTGTATCAAAAGGTTTTGAAAAGTAAAGAGAATTAAGTCCATCATGTTGCCCTTGTCTATCCAATTTGTAACATTATTATAAGTAATAACTGGTCCTCCACAGACCTCCCTGGACAGAAACCAAACTGGGAATCACTGAGTACGGAATTGGATTCTAGATAACCTTGCGGTCTAATTACAATAATTTTATCTAGGGCTTTACAGCTGACAGATGTAAGACTTATTGGTCTATAGTTTAGAGAGTCGCTTCTTTTCCCTTTCTTAAAGATCGGCACAATTAAGGACTTTTTCCAGAGTTGACTGATAATAAGAATATTTTGTATCGCTGAGTGGGGATTGAGATTCCCTAGAACACTGGCAACATCGTTAACTGAAAACTGTATCTGATGAAAGGAGCCGCACGTCTTAAGGTTGATGTGGAGACTGGAGACGACCCGAAGGGTTGGTATACACTGAGACAGAAGTAGCACCTAGCATCTGGGGCGTCTCTTTTGGGTCACTTATTAGGTTTTCCATGCTACCCAGGGGACCAACGGAGGGACAGCCAATGTTTTTTTTCACGTATGTAAGAATGAAATAATTTTGGCTTCACTGCGTAATTGTTGAGTATGTCCTCTCCATAAGTCATCTGTCTCTGGATGGCATAATTCCAATATTAAAAGTTAATGTTAAGGAATGTCCTCAGTGCATCTGTCGCAGCGACATAACACCTGAAATGTAGCATCCTCATCTGCTTGTAGAGGGACCAACAGTGGAAAATAGCAAAAGGGCATAAAAAACCAAAATCAGGGAAAGAAAAGGACATAAAAACACTTAAGTTCAGGGTCAAGTGTATAAGTGCGCACTGTGAAGTAAATAAGGGCCGCTTTCACAGTCACTGTTTGTTTTGATCGTTACCAATGGCGGCGATCGACGCTATAGTTCTCCACGTGAAATTGGTCTATGGGGGTAGTGGTGGCTGCAGAGAAAGCGACAGGTGTTGAGAGTGTATGGCAAGGTGCGGGGCGAGGCTAACCCCGCAGCCACCACGAGGTGCCTTTGTAAAGGCAATACCTCCGACACCATCACATCACTACCCATCGGCCAGTTTCACTTGGAAATACTAGAGCGGCGATCCCCGCGACTGATAACGATCAATTCAAACAAAATGACGGTGAAAGCGGCCCTAAGTGCATGTTGTGAAGTATACAAGGGTGGCACAAGAGGACCTAAAAGCGATACAAAGTATGACAGGTCAAAAGAAGAAGAAGGTCCACTATACACTGGCTGGTGTTGCGAAATATCTCCCCGCTGAAATTAGTCATTCTGTTGTCCACCACGCATGCGCACTGTGGGAATACACAGCATTAAAAGTGTTAATATGCCTGGATTTGTTCTTTTTGTCCGCTTGTGGTATTTGTGAGCGGTGAGGAAATATGGAAGCAGTAAGCAAGTTGAACCTCTCTGCGAGCTATTTTGCGATTGCGGCAGCAGTTTACGTTCAATAAGTATTGAAAAGTCAATCATGATGTTAGTGACTTGACGATATATAACAGGAGTTAGCAGATTATACCATAACACACAGAAAACTACTAGAAGCTATAGGTTAGTCCAACTGTACCATGGATAACCGCGAGCAACCACCTTTACATAAGCAGACGACACCACGTGGATCACAAGCATATATTCAGAACTGCCAGCCAATTGTAAGGCAGCCGCCTTCAACTGCGGCATCAAAACGACCTGTTCTCACTTCCCATTTTCTGCCTATTACCAAGGTACGTATTTTGAGATAACAAGAAAGTCGAAAAAAATTATGATAACAAGGAGTCATCGAAAAAAAAGTAATTTTTTCCACGGGCCAGAACCAATAAGCGCTTTTCATGTATTTCAATACCTCGAGTTTCGCGATCCTCGCCATACCTTCGGAATGAAGCAAGCGCGAAACTCGAGAAGGTACTGTACTTGTATTCAAAGTAATATAAATCTTATCGTTTAAAGTGATGAAAATTAAATCGCGGAAACTCCAAACTATGTAGTCTCATGATAATTACACTTTTCTAATATTTTTCAACAAATTATAAAATCCAATTTCTGTTGAACAAAATTATTTCCAACGAGTGACATGCGACGTACAAAGCTCCTTCAAGTATCGGTAACGGCATCGGTAGAAAACCAGCCGATATCAATACTCTTAAAATGTGCCGATATCACCGATACCGATACATCCCTAGTGAAAATTAATGAGAAAGAAGTGGCAAAACAAGTGACAGAGAATCCCAAAGTGTTCTGGGAGTACGTAATGTCAAAAACAAGGACCAAGTCTCGTATTAGTGATTTATACAAAGGTGCAAATAATACGGAGAAGGTGACAATGGACAAGGAGAAGGCAGATGTACCCTCAGAACAGTTTGCCAGAGTCTTTACCCAAGAACCTGAAGGAGACTCACCACCAGCTGCACTGAGGGAGGCACCGAGCTTAAACAACATAGAAGTAACACACGATAAGATAAGGAAGGTGCTACAGAAGCTCAAGAGAAACAAGTCGCCTGGACCGGATGGGATGCACCCAAGAGTTATAAAAAAATTGACGGAGGACTTATTGGAGCCCCGAAGGATTCTCTTCAGCAGTTCATTGCAGGAGGCTTTGGTGCCAGAAGACTGGAAAATTGCCCACGTCACAGCCATCTTCAAGAAAGGAAATAAGTGTGACCCAGGAAATTACAGACCGATCAGCCTGACAAGTCACAAGTGTGTTCTGCAAGTTAATGGAGTCACTGATAAGGGAGGAAATTATTTGCCATAAGAAGGAGAACAAATTATTCAGCACCAAGCAGTTTGGCTTCATCTCAGGCAGGTCCACAGTGTTACAGCTGATCAAGGTGCTAGACTCTTGGACAGAGGCAATTGATGAAGGGATGGCTGTTGATGTGGTCTACCTGGATTTTATGAAGGCTTTTGACAGAGTGCCACACAAACGATTGCTTGAGAAAGTATCCAGTTACAACACTGGAGAGAAGGCACTAAAATGGATACAAAGCTTCTTGACTGACAGGAGACAGAGGGTGATGGTTAATGGCAAGGCATCAGAATGGAAAAACGTGACAAGCGGCATTCCTCAGGGCTCAGTGTTGGGCCCTCTGCTCTTTGTCTTGTTCATCAGTGACCTACCAGAAGCAGTCAAGAATGTAAGTGAGGTGTTCCTGTATGCCGATGACACCAAGATCTTCAGGAAGGTACAGAGCACCGAGGACTGTAACAAGCTGCAGGAGGACCTGGATGGACAGAGATGGGATGGACAGAAAAGTGGCTGCTCAGTTTTCATCAAGAAAAGAGCAGGCACATGAGAATCGGCAAAACCCTGGCTGATGATACAGGATACCATATGCATGCAGGGATAGAAAAGACCAGGAAAGAAAAGGACATTGGCGTGGTCATTGATGACAAGCTGACATTCTCAGACCATCTTACAGAAAAATAAATAAGGGCAACAAGATAGTGGGACTTATAAGAACATTTGTACACCTGGACCCAGCAGTATTTAAGCCTTTATTTACAGCCTTGGTGAAGCCACACCTTGAGTACGCTAACCAGGTGTGGTGTCCCCACCTTGTTGTGGGCTGTGGAGAATGTCCAGAGGAGAGTGACAAAGCTGGTGCCTTGCCTGAGAGACCTGCCCTATGAGGAGAGACTGAGGAGGCTAGATCTGCCCACACTGGCATACATAGCCGAGGAATAGCCGAGGAAGGGAGAGCTTGTAATATTATTGAAACTGATCTCAAAGGAATGACCGAGGAAGGAAGAGCTTGTAATAGTCTTGAAACTGATCTCAAAGGAATGACCGAGGAAGGAAGAGCTTGTAATATTATTGAAACTGATCTCAAAGGAATGGCCGAGAAAGGAAGAGCTTGTAATAGTCTTGGAACTGATCTCAAAGGAATGGCCGAGAAAGGGAGAGCTTGTAATAGTCTTGGAACTGATCTCAAAGTAATGGCCGAGAAAGGGAGAGCTTGTAATATTATTGAAACTGATCTCAAAGGAATGGCCGAGAAAGGGAGAGCTTGTAATAGTCTTGGAACTGATCTCAAAGGAATGGCCGAGAAAGGGAGAGCTTGTAATATTACTGAAACTGATCTCAAAGGAATGTTGTTGTTGTTGTTGTTGTTGTTGTTGTTGCTGCTGTTCTATTTCTTCGTTTTCTTCTTGTTCCTGTTCTTGTTTTTGTTCTTCTTGTTCTTTTTCTTGTTCTTGTTCTTGTTCTTGTTATTTTTGTTTTTGTTCTTGTTCTTCTTGTTCTTCTTTTTCTTCTTGTTCTTGTTCTTCTTGTTCTTGTTCTTGTTCTTGTTCTTCTTCTTCTTCTTGGTGGTGGTGGTGATATCATCGACAACACAGTGGGGCTGAAAGAGGATTAAGTAAAGCTGTCACATTAATTGGTGGTGTGAAGGTGGCGGCGGTGAGGTTGTTGTTATTGCAAGTGGAGGCCATAAATACACATAGACAGAGTTGCCCAGCAAGTCACCAAAAATACTGTTCATTGTCCTTTGGAAGGTCAAGGGAGCTCCTTTGAGCCCGAACGGCATCCTCGTCCACTCATAGTGGCCATGAGGCGTGCTGAAAGCCGTTATTTCACGTGACTTGGGGGCCATGGGCAGTTGCCAGTAGCCACTGACCAGATCAAGACTCGTAAAGACTTTATTTCCTCTACCGAGACACATCAGAAGATCTCTAAGAACGGGAAGCGGAAAATGATCATCCACGGTCGCGGTGTTCACACGCCGGAAATCAATCACAGGGCGATAAGAACCGTCTTTCTTTGGAACCAGAAACAAGGGTGAATTCCACGGGGAATTCGATTCTTTGATGACACCTTGTTCTAACATTTCAGAGATAAGTTGTTGCACCACCTCCCTCTGACTGTGGGGGAGCTTGTACGCATTGATATATACAGGATTTGTATTGGGTTTTAACTTAATGTGGTGTTCAGCACACTGCGTAACTCCAAGCGGCTCGCCTGGTAGAGCAAGCGCCCCCCTATAATGTTCCAGTAGCTGGACTAAGGTTGGCTTAATTTCGGAATAGTGTGCAACTTTTAGGAATGCCTCTAAATTAGCTGTGTCTTGTTCGGGAGAAGCCTGACACGCCGAGGTTATGCCTGAGACTTGGGCTGAAGAGAGGATGACCAAGAGTCAGTTAAGAAGGCTAGGAGATCACCAGTAGAACGCCCCTTGCGGAACCCATACTGGCGATCAGATAGAAGGTCAGAAGTGGAAAGGTGCTTTTGAATCTTCCGGTTAAGGATTGATTCAAAAGCTTTAGATAGACAAGAAAGTAAAGCAATAGGACGGTAGTTTGAGGGATTGGAGCGGTCACCCTTCTTAGGTACAGGCTGTATGAAGGCATACTTCCAGCAAGAAGGAAAGGTAGATGTTGACAGGCAGAGGCGAAAGAGTTTGACCAGGCAGGGTGACAGCACGGAGGCACAGTTTTTAAGGACAATAGGAGGCACTCCATCAGGTCCATAAGCCTTCTGAGGATTGAGGCCAGAGAGGGCATAGAAAACATCATTTTGAAGAATCTTTATAACAGGCATAAAGGAGTCAGAGGGGGGATGAGTAGGAGGAATATGCCCAGAATCGTCCAGAGTGGAGTTTTTAGAAAAAGTTTGAGAGAAGAGTTCAGCCTTAGAGATAGATGAGACGGCAGTGTTGCCGTCAGGACTGAGGAGTGGAGGGAAAGATGAAGAAGTGAAGTTGGAGATGTTTTTGGCTAGATGCCAGAAGTCACGGGAAGAGTTAGAGAAAGCAAGGTTTTGACATTTTCTATTAATGAAAGAATTTTTGGTTAGTCGGAGAATAGATTTGGCACGATTTCGGGCAGAAATGTAAAGTTCATAATTAACATTAGTTTGAAGGCTCTGGTATCTTTTGTGAGCTACCTCTCTATCATTGACAGCACGAGAACAAGCGTGATTAAACCAAGGCTTTTTAGCGTGAGGAGTAGAGAAAGAACGAGGAATGTATGCCTCCATTCCAGAGACAATCACCTCTGTGATGCGCTGAGCACACACAGAGGGGTCTCTATCCTGGAAGCAATAATCATTCCACGGAGCTGAAGCAAAATGCCAGAAGCATCGCCACTTCGGTGGGTCCAGAGGGTGTACAGGAGCGATAGGACAGGATGCAGAAATAAGATTGTGATCGGAGGAGCCCAACGGAGAGAACAGATTGACAGAATAAGCAGAAAGGTTTGAGGTAAGGAAGAGGTCTAGAATGTTGGGCCGATCTCCAAGACGGTCAGGAATACGTGTAGGGTGCTGGACCAACTGCTCTAGGTCGTTGAGGATAGCAAAGTTGTAGGCTTGTTCACCAGGATGGTCAGTGAAAGAGGATGAAAGCCAAAGCTGGTGGTGAACATTGAAATCTCCTAGGATGGAGATTTCAGCGAAGGGAGAGTGGGTCAAGCGCCATAATTTCTCGTTCGCGTCGAATCATCCATCACAAATAGCTTGGTCGGATCCACGTTGATGAAACCGTTAAGTATTTTAAAGCACTCGATCAGTTTTCCTCTTAGGCGGCGTTTTTAAGAGAAAACAGGCTTAGATGTGACAACCTTTCCTCGTAGGGTTTGTTTCGTAATGAAGGAACCATCTTGGTTGCTCTACGCTGAATACCTTCTAATTTAGCAATGTCTTTCGCATGGTGGGGAGACCAAACCTGCACGGCATACTCCAAATGAGGTCTGACGAAACTATTATACAAAGGTTGTATAACATCTTTATTCTTGAATGAAAAATTTATCTTAATCAAACCCATCAACTTGTTTGCTTTTTTTAACGGACTCGTTGCACTGCTGGGAAAACTTGACGTTAGACGCGACTGTGACGCCAAGATCTTTGACCGAGTGAACGATTTAATTTCAACGCCGCACATTGCATAGTCCTTCTTTATATTTCTAGATCCAACCTGCAGAATCTGACACTTGTTTATATTAAAAGGCATTTCCCATTTTACTGACCAATCTGATATTTTACGCAAATCTTCTTGTAGGCTCCGCCTGTCACATTCTGTAAGTACCGTATTGCCGATTTTCGTGTCGTCCGCAAATTTACTAATGAAATTATTGAGACCAAGGTCAATGTCGTTGATGTAAATGACGAAGAGAACGGGTCCCAGGACAGAGCCTAGGGGGACACCACTAGTGACTGGCATCCACTCAGAGGTCACTCCATTTATTACAATTCTTTGCTTTCTATTGCTTAGCCAGTGCTTGATCCATTCGTGAAGCTTAGCCCCGATGCCTATTTCCTTGATTTTATGAAGCAACTTGTAGTGTGGATCTTTATCAAACGCCTTCTGGAAGTCCGAATAAATAATATCAAGTGATTTAGAAACATAATAGACTTCAAAAAGCTCGTTATAGAACGTTAATAGATTCGACAGACAAGATCTGTTTTTACGGAAACCATGTTGTGAGTCCAGGATTAGCGAATTGCACTCTAGGTAGTTAACTACTTTATCTCAAATAATTGTCTCAAATAATTCACCAATAATTGAAGTTAAGCTGATTGGCCTGTAATTATCCGGTAATTTTCGGTCGCCTTTTTTGAAAATGGGTGTTACGTTAGCCATGTTCCAATCACTAGGAACGATACCATGGTGCAAAGACATATTAAACAGCATTGTTAAAGGTCTGAGTATCTCTCTTGATATTTCTTTAAGTAATTTTGGATATATTTTATCGGGTCCTGGACTTTAGTTATAGTTTTAAGTGACTGCAGCGCTTTGAGAACCTCATCTGTACTGATTTCAAAGTCAGGGAGGGAATGACTGGAATTTTCAGTAGTGTTAGGAACAGCAGCAGCATCGGTAGAATTACTATTAAAAACCGAGGCGAAATAAGAATTTAACGTGTTCGTTATGAGTTGGCTGTCTGTCACGATATTGCCCGAATTATCAGTTAATGGGCCAATCCCACTTCGAATCTCTTTTTTGTTGTTTACATATCTAAAAAAACTTTTAGGATCTGACTTGCAATTTACCGCAATGTTTACTTCGTACCTCCGTTTCGCCTGTTTGATTAAACTTTTGACTTGTCGTCTTGCTTCGTAGTACCGTGTACTATTTTCGGTAGAGTTATCGGTTTTCTTTTGCCTATATAACAAGTTCCTCTTTTGGAGAGCAAGATTGATTTCATTATTAAACCACGGAGGATTTTTAACCTTTCGACGCTTTTCACAAGATTGCACGGATCAGTTAGTAATCGAGCTTTAAAGTCTTGCCAAGATTCTTCGACGTCGATGTTGGATACTAATTGAAAGTTCGTTAATGACTGTCTTATTCTTTCAAAATCCGCTCTTTTAAAATTGGGAACCAATATCTTATTCTTTGCAATCCTTGTTTGAGCTCTTATGTCGAGACGCACCAGTCTATGATCGCATGATCTGAGGTGTTCGCCAACGCTAACATTGTCAACTAAGTTCTCTTGGGTTACTAATACAAGATCAAGAATATTATTATCGCGCGTTGGTTCACTAACCATTTGGCTAAGGCAGTTATTTTCGACGAAGTCTAACATCCTGTGCGATTCCCCCTCGGATCCCATGAGTGTCTGGCAGTCTATATGCGGTAGATTACAATCACCCAAAATCAATGCATCACTGTTTCGGGGAGTTCTTTGCAAAACGCCATACATTATTTCATCATCCTCGCGTGATTGGCCTGGAGGCCTATAAGTGACGGATATGTTGATTTTAAATTGATCTGTGTTTGTACTCACGCTCACGTGTTCTACAGTACTGTCCTTTGGTGTTTTATCACCGGGCTGTAAGCTACTTTTGACGTAAAGAGCCACTCCTCCACCTCTACGATTAACTCTGTCTTTATTGAAAAATATAAAGTTATCTATATTATATTCAGAAATTAAGTCATTATTAGCGGTGTCATTAAATGTTTTAGTTACGGCAATTACATCAAAGTCCTCTGTTTTAGTTAGGCACTGCAATTCATCGATCTTATTTCTTGAGCTTCGAGCGTTGAAGCTAAGAAGCGTTCAAGCTAAGAGAGAGAGAGAGAGAGAGAGAGAGAGAGAGAGAGAGAGAGAGAGAGAGAGAGAGAGAGAGAGAGAGAGAGAGACAGAGAGAGAGAGAGACAGAGAGAGAGAGACAGAGAGAGAGACAGAGAGAGAGAGACAGAGAGAGAGAGAGAGAGAGAGAGAGAGAGAGAGAGAGAGAGAGAGAGAGAGAGAGAGAGAGAGAGAGAGAGAGAGAGAGAGAGAGAGAGAGAGAGAGAGAGAGAGAGAGAGAGAGAGAGAGATTTACATAGATTTACATAGAAAATCAGACCACACAGACCCCATGGTCCAGACTTGGTGGTCTGTCCTTAAACCTAAGTGATTTTACATTAATCAGAAGACTCCAAAACGTTGCATTTCTACTCTAGTTGATATTAAGTTGAAGGAGTTGAGAGAGAGAGAGAGAGAGAGAGAGAGAGAGAGAGAGAGAGAGAGAGAGAGAGAGAGAGAGAGAGAGAGAGAGAGAGAGAGAGAGAGAGAGAGAGAGAGAGAGAGAGAGAGAGAGAGAGAGAGAGAGAGAGAGAACCATCTCCATTTCTTTAACTTTGAATGAATTTATCATGGTAATACGAATAAACATATTGGCTGTTTTAAACCATACATACTGGTGAAAATTTCTTACCAAATACTGTAATAAATTTATTTGAATACTGAGTATAGCTTCTGCATTTATTAGTGATACGAATGAATGTGGATATATATATATATATATATATATATATATATATATATATATATATATATATATATATATATATATATATATATATAAAATCCACACACAATTGTATTACAAACACACATACTTGGAAGTAGGTGTGGAATTAACCTGTTGATGGGTCGGGAAGCATCACACAGCTGCACGAGGCTGAGGTTGAGGTCTGTCACTGCAACAAAAATTGAAACATTGCAATAGTAAGATTCTTTAAATGAAAATTTAAAATTAAATACTGAGCAGCATGGAAAGATACAGGCTGATACACAAAACATTTAATTTTGATATTTGTAACTTACATGAAGTGAAGGTTGACAAACTCATCCCTGTAGAGCAGACCTTCCCGAACTCGTCCAGGTACAGGTGGTAGTGAGACAGGTGGGTCCTCTTGAAGAACTGCACCATCACCCTCGTCCTCTCCTTCCTCGGGTACAGGGAGGCGTCTGTCTTTGCAGATGTTGTGCAAAAATAGCACACACCTACAGATAGAGTTAATATTAACAAGTAATAAAAATTATTGTTGTGTAGTGGACGATACAGTATTGAGGTGTGATCATCACTTGATTGTCTACATACCTGTATTATTCTACACACATATGCAGGAGGGCTGACTCTGATTTCACCATGGAGCACATGAAATCTCCGCTTCCACTGGCCAATCCCCCTCTCCACTGTGCTCCTTGTCCTTTTGTGTGCTCTGAAATTTTTAGTTAATGACAATGTAATGATACTGTAAAAATTGCTTTTGCAACTGAACTTAAAAACAACTTTCGGATAATCTTAAGAATAGCGGCTCCTAGCGGGTGCGCATAAAGGGCACGGTATGGTGGTAATTACAACATTACTAGCACATACGACGGGATTTTGACAAGTGGTCAGCCGTGTTTGTCACAAGGGGTGTATTTCTCCATGCGGGTCTCACGATTTTTTCCAGGTCGATGGGCGATGAGACTGGGTTGCAGGAGGCTGGTGGAATCCATATGTTTGTTTGTGTGCGTGCAGGTACTGTGACGTACTGTCACGTACGAATTCTGCAGCTTTTCACACTTGTAGGGTTAGGAGGGGGAGGACAAGGGAAGAACAAATTATACACGAAAAAATGTATATGTAATTTATTACGCGTCTTTCTGCCTTCAGACATGGCATGACACTCTCGCCCCAATTTATTACATTGAAAATGGAGTTGAAATCTAAGCCATAACATAATCTGCTTGGGTTCTCATTGAAGAGCATTGCCCCAAATTTAGGGATTTTTTCACGTTTAGGGATATTCGAGTTTCCTCACCTGCAGCTTGGATACCTTAAATTCCTCACCTCCGTCACTTCTGTCTGTGTCATGGCATTGGAAAGGTGTACCGACTGCGATTTTGGCCTCATTGACTTCTGCTTGCGGTACTCCGGGAAAGCAAGAGACTTGCTTGACTTGTGTGTTCGCCACAAACAATATCGAGCGGTTGTGGAGGGAAGCAAAGAGCCTCTTTGGCAGGAGGAAGAAGCACTTTGTGGGGTACCTCGCAAGGTGCATGTTTCTTATGGCCATTAATGACCCTAACAAACGCTTGCATGTCTTCCTTCAAGAGGCAGCTGCACTATATAACCCCTGTAACCGCCCACAGGAGACGCATGCATATACTTTATTTTATTTTATACATATTTCCAATACGTCAATATGCTTTTAACATCAAAATTATACCAAATTCCAACATTTTATTTTGAGTCGGTATCCCTTTCATAGGTGCAGCGCAGGGGTTGGCAACGATGTACTAATACTCGCTTATGTCGAGCTGGTTATGTTGAGGGGGTGAAACATAAGCAGGGGGGTTATGTCTCGTCATTGTTAATACTCGGATATGTTTCAGTTTATGTCTCACATAAATTTCTTTATAAGTACGGGCCCTGGTACATTAGTTCGCCCTTCACGCTAATCAAAAAACTGTATGGACTCTCAATTGAATTTTTGGCAGTTTATGTAAGTATGCGACACTTAATTAAAAGGTTTGATGGCCACATGTATATGCGCTCTGATTTTTATGATAATTGAGTGAATATATGAACTGTGAAGTGATTTTTTTTTTTTTTTTTAATTTAAGCTTGTTTTATTATTCCAGGAATTTTTTTTTCTATTTAATGTTAGAAGAAGAAGAAGAAGAAGAAGAAGAAGAAGAAGAGTAGGAGGAGGAGGATAAAGGGAAGACGACGCGAAAAATAAATTAATTGATAGAACACAGAACAGGCCGGGAAGGTTGAGAAATAACAAAGTGAATTAGAAGAACAAGAAGAACAAAAACAAAAAACAACACGAGCTCAACAAGAAGAACAAGAAGAACGCCTACTTGAAATAATATGTGAACTAAGAGGGAGAGAAAGAAAAAGTTTAAAGAGGAGACATGATAAAATAAGTCACTGGCTTGCCTGACTCGCCTCCACCTGTTGCTCCTGCTTTCATCCTTCCCTCCCTCTTCCTCTCCTCCCTTCCCTCTCTCCTTTCCTTTCTCCTTCCTCCCCTCCCTCTCTCCCATCCTTCCTTTCTCCTTCCCTCTCTCCCTTCCTTCCTTCCTTGCTTTCTCCTTCCCTCCTCGCCTTCCTTCCCACGCTCTTCTTATCTCAATCCACTGCGTACGGGAAAATAATAAAAGGAGATTAGAGAGAGTGGGAGAGAGAGAGTTCAAAGCTACACAATCCTCCTTCCCTTACTTCCTTTCCCTTCCTTCCTTCTGCTCCTTCTCGCTTCAAATCCCTTCCATTCCTTTCCTTTCCTTCCCTTCCCTTCGTCCCATTTTCTCTCCTCTCTTTTCTTTTCCTTACTCACTTTTTCTTTCTCCAATTTTCTTTCCTTCTCTCTCCCTCAATTTCCTTCCCTTCCTTCCAGTTCTTTTCCTCTCATTCCCTTCATTTCCCTTCTCTCCTTCCCTTTCCATCCCTTCATTACTGTTTCTCTCCTAGTTTACTTCCCCTTCTCTTTACTCATTCCCCGTTCATTCCCAGCCCACCATTCCTGTTGCTTTTCGCTCCCTTCCCTTCCCTTCCATTTCTCATATCTATTTCATTGCCTGCTATTCCTCTCCTTTTCCCTTTCCTCTTTTACCCTTCCTTCTATTTCCTTTCCTCTCACTTAATTTCTCTTCCATTTCCTCGGTTTTTCCCTTCCCCTCAATACAGAGGAGGATGGCAAAGATGATTCAGGGGGTGAGAAACTAGCCGTTATGTTCTTAAAACTGTTTTTTTCCTTTCCTTCTCCTCTCCTTCCCTTTACCTCCATCCATTCCTCCCCCTCTCTCTCCATCCTTCTCTTTCCCTTTCTCCCCTTCCACCTCTCCCTTCCCCGACCCCTCCCTTCCTTCCAGTTCCTTTTCAGCCGCGTGAAGTGATTAAAAAACTTGGCATCGCTGGTGATAAGCTTTCCACTCTAACTTGTGGCGCCGCTGCGATTTCCTCAAGGCAAGACGGCGGCCACTGTTCCGATGCCCCCGAAACCTTTCTGTGGGAGCTAGTTCATTTAGGACCCCCTCCATTACCCCTTCCCTCCCCTTCCCATGTCCCACTCCTGTTCCTCCCTCTCACTGTCCCTCTAGTCTCCTGTTCCTGTTTATCTCTATCTCCTTCCTTCTCTACCCATTCCTCTTGTTCCTCTTTCCTAACATTTCTCTCTTTCTTCAGCCCCTATATCTTCTATCTCTTCTTCTATTATTCTTTCTCCTATTCCTCCCTTCTCCTGTTCCTCCCTCTCTCTCTCCCTCCCTCTGTCCCTTCCTCTGTTACCGAAAGTCCTATTTCTCCCCCTCCTCTCCTCTCTGTATTTCATTTACTTCTTTTTTTCTTAGCCCTTTGCTTTTCTTCTCCCTCCCTCATGTCCCTCCCCTTTCTGTAGCAACCTTCTTCTCCCTTTCTTCCTTCTCCTGTTCTTCCTTTTCCTATTCCTCCTTCTATCTGTCCCTCTCTCCTTCTGTCTCTCTTTTTCTCTCTCTAGCTCTGTCCCTCCCTCTCCTTCAGTCGGCCACTGTTCTGCCGCCTCTAAAGCCTTTCTGTAGGGGGGGTAATTCATTTAGGATACCCCCTCTTTGACTCCCCCCTCCACTCCCCTCTCCTCTCCCTCACCCTCTCCATCTCCTGTCCCTCCCTCCTGCTGTTACCTAATGGCCTACAGCTGCTCTTCCTTATACTTCTGTCACTTGTGTTTCCATTTTTTTATACTAATTTACTTTTTGTTTATGTAGCTGATGTTTTTTTTAGAACCATTTCCCTTCCTTCTCCCCTTCCATTTCTGTCCCTTCCCTCTTTTCCTGTTCCTCTTTCTCCTTTCCCTCCCTCTTCTGTCCCTAAAATTGGTCTTCTGTCACTCTTGTCCTGTCCCTTCCTTCTCTCTTTCCTGTCCCTCCGTCTTATGTTCCTCCCTATCCTGTCTGTCTATGTCTGTCTGTCTGTCTAGTACCTAATGTCCTTGTATTCACCCTTCCTGCCGTCTCTTCGTTCCACTTTTTCTTTCCTCCTGTTTCTCTTTTTTGTTTCCATTATTTCGTTTTCCTTTTCTTTCTGTCTTTGTTTATGTAAGAGATAATTCACTTAGTACCCTTCCCCTACCCCCCCCCCTGTCCCTCCTCTTCCGTTATCTCTCTCTCTCTCTCTCTCTCTCTCTCTCTCTCTCTCTCTCTCTCTCTCTCTCTCTCCTCCTCCTCCTCCTCCTCCTCCTCCTCCTCCTCCTCCTAGTTCCCATCCCTCAAGTCTTACATAACCTGATCCACTCCCCTCCTCTTCCTCCCCTTCCCTTTTTCCCCTCCCTTCCCACCTCAACACCTACCCCCCTCCCCTTTCTTCCCCTCTCTTTTTTTTATACCATATGTCACCTTACCTCTTATTTCTTTTACCCTTATTCCCTCGTTTCTCTTGTCTCCTCCTCCTCCTCCTCCTCCTCCTCCTCCTTGAGTCTGATAAAACGAAGGTCACTCAGACGAATTTTGTTGCTACTCAGAGTCAACGAAAACCAATAAACGTGAGAGTAAATGCGTAAAAGTAAGAAAGTAAATAAGTAAATAAACGACAAGTAGAATAAAATCAGTTAATAGAACATCGTATTTCAACAGTAGTAGTATTATCATTAGCAGTAGCAGTAGTAGTAGTAGTAGAAGTAGTAGTAGTTGTAGGAGGAGGAGGAGGAGGAAAAGAAGGAAAAGAAGGAGGAATAGGAAGAGGAGGATACGGAGGCGGAGGAGGAAGAGGAGGAAGACGAAGACGAGGACGAGGAGGAGGAGGACGAGGCAAAGTAAGAAAAAAAATACAAAAAATAAACTAAAGGCGATGAGTAAGGTGGGGATGTGGTGATGGCGGTGGTTATGTTGTTGTTGTTGTTGTTGTTGTTGTTGTTGTTGTTATTTTTCTGGTGGTGGTGGTGGCGGGGGTGGCGGGGAGGAGTAGTCTAATGAGGCAGCGTCTCTGGTGTCTAGTCAGCAGCTAATCAGCATCACATCAGTTGTTTTGTTAATAAGCTTTGATAACGAGCCGCCGCCAGACCAGATTTTGTTTAGCCGAGCAGCGTTTTGGGTTGTCAGTATTCATGCGTCTACTTTTACTCAGTTTATTTATTTATTCATCACTTAGCATTTATTTAGCTGTCTATTAGTATACTCTTGCAATACGATGACGGAACACATTCTTGACATACTCCTGGCGACTCCTCTCTTCTTCTAAAAGAGGGCATAGACGAAGAAATAAGATGAAGAACAAGAGAACAAGTGCTATAAGAGGAACAAGGAAAAGAACAAGAACAAAAACATGAAAAAAGAACTAGCTATATATATAAAAAAGAACAATAAGAACAAGAACAACTAGAACAAGAACAAAAAAACAAGAAAAAGAAAAAGCTAAAAGAACAAAAGAACAAAAATAACAAGAGCAAGTAGAACAAAAAAGCTAAAAGAACAAGAAATAACAAAAAACAAGAACAAAAAACAATAGCAAAAAAACAAGAGCAGGGAAAAACAAAAACAAGAATAATTTACTTACATGTAGAAGGTCCACACAAAAAAGAGAAGACATTCCAATCACCATCATCATCATACCTGAAAAAAAGAAAATCATCATTATTATCATCATCATTACTACTACAACTACTACTAATACAACAACCACCATTACAACTCCCTCAACCACCACCACCGCTGCCTACAACAACTCTATCTCTCTCCTGTCGCCAACGCTTTCATCACTATCACAACCATCAGCACCCAACGAACCCGACGCAAGCCTTTCCGCCACTCGCTCGGGATCACAAAACAGCGCGAGGTGCCGCCGATAAATATAATCACTGCTCTGAACGCTTGCGACAAATCCACGCTGCGAGATGAGAAAAAACAAAGACGAGAGAAAAAAAAGTAATTGGAGCTGAACGCGAATCGACATTACTCCCGATAGAGACACGCGCTAAGAGACAAAAGGAACGGGGGAGAAAAAGGGAAAGAAAAAGGAGCAGGGAAAAATCTATGCAATGACCGTGACGTCTGAGAGGAAAAAAATGAAGAGTAGGAATGTAAAGGAGTGAAAAGGGATAACAGAAAGGAAAGGCGACGTAGGAAAGGGAGCAGACGGAGATATAAGAAAGGAAACAGAGAAAGGGACAATGAGAAAGAAGAAAGAGAAGTTGAAAGGGAAAAATGAGAGAAAGAAAAAAAGAAAAATGAAGAAGGAAATGTATGAAAAGGAGAAATTTGAAGGAATAGACATAGTTGGAGGGAAGGGGAAGGAAATGAAAGGGAAGGAAAGGGAAGGGAAGGAATGAAAAGAGGATGTTAGGGAGTCGAAGGGAAAGGAAGGGAAAGGAAAGGAGTGGAAAGGAAAGAAAAGGAAAGGAAAGAAAAGGAAATGAAGGAAAGGAAAGGGAAAAGAAGAGAAAGGATGAGACGGAAAGGGAAAGGAAGAGATGAGGAGGAAAGGAAAGCAAAGGGAAGGGATGGGAAGAGAAGGGAAGTGAAGGCAGGGAAAAGGAAGGGAAGGGAAGGGAAGGGAAGGGAAGGGAAGGGAAAGGGAAGGGATGGGAAGAGAAGGGAAGTGAAGGCAGGGAAAAGGAAGGGAAGGAAAGGAAAGGAAAGGAAAGGAAAGATGGGAAGGAAGGAAGGAAGGGAAGGAAAGGAAGGAAGGTAAGGAAAGGAAAGGAAAGGAAAGGCAAGGAAAGGGAACGGGAAGGGAAGGAAAGGGCACAGGGTCAGTACAAGCAATAATAAAATACTGGAATCCTCTCGTAATAACTCGGGTCCAGTAATAACGAAAGGAAAAAAAATAGTAACACATGAATTTTGTTACACGCCTAATACCTGACGCTCACTTTTAATTAAGGTCTGACTGAACGAACGAAAATAAAAATATATAAGTTTAATAATATTAGTAGTAATAAATGTTTCAAAGGGTTAATGATAGCAATAAATTTTTCAACGCTGGATGGACTGAAAAAGGATAAGTCAGAGAATGGAGATAATGAGAGAATATCGATTAAAAAAGAGGGAAAATGGAGGCGATAATAGTAACAGATGATTCAGTGCAGGGAGGAAGGAAGAGGGAGATGAGGAAGGAAAAGTGTGAGAGAGTTTTCACTATTCAGTATTTTTGCTGTAGTTTGCTGGATTTTACATTATAAGAAGATACCTGCTGAAGAGAAAGAAAAATGGGGATAATAGGAGTAAAAAATAAGCCAATAGAGGAAGGAAGAGAGAGATAAAGAAGGAAAATGATGAGATTATCCACTATTTATTTTTTCTTAATATATTTTGCTGGATTTTCACATTATTCCTTTTTCCTTCACGTACTTAACTTCACTAATCTTTTTCCTTCACATACTAAACTTCACATACTAAACATACTAAGAATACTAAACATACTAAGCTTCATATACTAAACTTCACTAATCTTTTTTCTTCACGAACTAAACTTCACAAATCTTTTTTTAACTTGATCGAAGAGAGAAAAAAGCAGAAAGATGATGAGAGAGTAAACACTACCTCATTCTTGCTTAAATTTCCTGGATATTCACATTACTGTATCTTCTTCATATATTAAACTTCACTGGTTCATTTTTTCCCTCGATTAGAAAGCGAGATAAAAATGATGATGATGAGAGAGCATTCACTGTCTTATGCTTGCTTTATATTGCTGGATTTTCTCATTATATATATTTACTTCATCAGCTCAAGTTCACTCTTCCCTATTTTCTTTTACCTCGATCAGAGAGAAGGAAAGAGGTAAAGAAGGATGATACGAGAGCATTCACTATTCACTATCATATTCTTTGCTTTTTGTTGCTGGATTTCAAATTACTGCATTTTCTTCATTTGTTCAACTTCACTAATCGTTCATATTTTCACTCCGATCTGTCAGTGCACAAGTCAGACCCACCGTTGCCAGATCATCGTACTCAGAGCATAGTATTTACCGGTTTCTGACGCATAACTATTGCCAAGAAACATCAGGAATTAACTATTTTAACGATAATTATAAGTGAATCTCGTTATTGAGGCCCAGGAGACAGTTATTGGGTCGGAAGTCGGTAAATATAAGCAGCTGAGTACGACAATCTGGCATGGTCGGTCAGCCCTTCTCCTATCAGTCACCGTCACCACTTGCGTCAGACAGTACGATAACCGCCTGACATCTACGTACACACACAGCCACCAGCACCTCCTTAGTCAGCACGAGGAGGTTAGCCACAGCGTCAGCACCTCGCAAATCGGAGCCTAAGTCAGTTATTCGTGAGTCAGCAACGCCATTATGACTCCTGATTCCTTCTTCTTCTTCTTCTTCTTCTTTTTCATCATCTTCTTCATCTCCTTCTTTATTTTATCCTTTTATATATTTTTTTCGTTATTTTCTTTATTTTCTTTTATTTTCTTTATTTTCTTTTATTTCCTTTATTTTCTTATTTTCTTCTTTTCTATTTTTTCTTCTCTCTTGTCCCTAATTTCCAACCATTCGCCCCCGAGAGAGAGAGAGAGAAATGCTGGCTCGGCGGTGTCCATTAATCTATATAACGCCTCTATTCTTTATATACGGACGTGTGTGTGTGTGTGTGTGTGTGTGTGTGTGTGTGTGTGTGTGTGTGTGTGTGTGTGTGTGTGTTGGTGGTGGGGGGTTGGGGGGGGTGGGGGCTGGTGGGAATGAGAGAAAGAGGTAATGAAAATAATATTAAAAAAAACAACAATATGAAGAATAAGTATAGGAATATGAACAAAACAAAGAATATCAGCTGAAGAAGAAGAAGAACAACAACAACAACAACAGCATCAGAAGCACCAATAACCAAAACCTTCTCTTTCTTTTATTCTTTTCATCTGTGTTCATCCAGTGCTCCAATTATCGTCCGAAATGTCAACAAAGAAAAAAATACAATGCAATACTTTTTTCTCACTTAATTAAATAGAAAAAAGATACACGCTTTAAAAAAATACAAGAGAATAATCACGTTTACCATTCTCTCTCTCTCTCTCTCTCTCTCTCTCTCTCTCTCTCTCTCTCTCTCTCTCTCTCTCTCTCTCTCTCTCTCTCTCTCTCTCTCTCTCTCTCTCTCTCTCTCTCTCTCTCTCTCTCTCTCTCTCTCTCTCTCCTAATTAACCAGGGATTGATCGGACAAAATAATTACTTGTTTTTTTTACCTCGCAAATAAAGTTTCACTCGCCTTGTTTTTTTAGAATGTCTTTTTTCCTTTAAGTTTTTCTTCTTTTCCTCCACCAGTTCTCTTTTTTTTCCTCCACCTTAAACAACTCCATGTAAAGAGCTCGATGTTCAACAAAAGTGTCCGATTTTTTCCTTGACTTCCAATCTTTTACTTTTTTTCTGCAACGTTCAAACAATTAATTTAGATTTACGTAAGGTATTTTTCTGTATATTTTTCCTTCTCTTATTACAGAAAAAAAGACAAAAAGATAGACACACACACACACACACACACACACACACACACACACACACACACACACACACACACACACACACACAGATTTTATCTTTTTTTCTTTCAAACATTTTCCTGTACCTTCATTAACCTCAATTTTTCAATTTCTACCTTTTTTTTACGTTTTTTCCTCTTTCCTTTCCTTCACCTTCAGCAGTTCCCTTCTTCCTCCCCATTACCAATTTCCTCTTTTCCTCCTCCATTATATTTTTTTCTTCTTTGCTTCCCTCCATTAGTACCCAACCTCCCTATTCTCTCCCCATTAAGGTACTCTCCATATTTTTACTTCCATCTCCACTGTCTCCTCTTTCCTCCCTTCTCCCTACTCCATTTCCTCTCTCTCCCTCCCTCTTTTCCTCTCGTTTCCCTCCCTCTTTCCTCCTCTCATCCTCATCCTTTTCATCTCATCTCCCTCCCCTTTTCCTCATTCTCCCTTGATCTTTTCCTCCCTCTCCCTCCCTCTTTTCCTCCCATTTCACTCCTCATTTTCCTCCCTCCCTCCCCATTTTTCCTCCACATTAGCACTTTTGGTTCACCGCATCCCCCATGACCATTAGCAGCAACTTTTTTTTTCTCTCCCTCACCCATTTGTTTCTCTTCTACATTTTCTTTTCTCTTTCTCCTATTTTTTTCCGTTTTTCGCTTCTTTTTTTATCTTTCAGCTTTGTCATTCGTATTTCTCTCTCTCTCTCTCTCTCTCTCTCTCTCTCTCTCTCTCTCTCTCTCTCTCTCTCTCTCTCTCTCTCTCTCTCTCTCTCTCTCTCTCTCTCTCTCTCTCTCTCTCTCTCTCTCTCTCTCTCTCTCTCTCTCTCTCTCTCTCTCTCTCTCTCTCTCTCTCTCATTTCGCTTGTCATTACCCCCCCCCTATCATTCACCTCATTGTTCTGCCTCCTCCTCCTCCTCCTCCTCCTCCTCCTCCTCCTCCTCCAACCTTCCTACCCTCCATCTCCTCCTCCTACATCCTCCTCCTTCTCTTCATCTCCTCTCTTTCATCCATCTCCACCCACACTTCCTTCATCTCCATCACTATACCACCTCCACCTCTTCCTCTTCCTCCTCCTCTTCCACCTAACTTCTTAACCTCCATCTCCTCCTACATCCTCCTCCTCTTCATCTCTTCTCTCCTAGCACCTCCTTCCTTCATCTTCTCCACCTTCCTCCTCCATCACTACCACCTCTCCTCCTCCTCCTCCTCCTCCTCCTCTTCCTTCTGCTCCACTCTAATTCAATCAACACACTTACAATCTAATAACAGGGGGAGGCTTGGAAGTGAATGGCGCGGACAGGACTCTGAATTAGGGGATCGGAATATTCTAAAGAGGTGCTGGAGGGATTGGTAATGAGATTAGATACGGTTAAGGCCTGCAGGATCGGGTGCCAGCCAGGCCTATGGAGGTCAGTGGGATTCAACACCTTATGATGAGGATGGGGATGAGGAGGAGAGGTTCGTATAAGGGATTGGATTCTTTCTACCTTTGTTTTGATTCTTCGGGTGGCTGTAGGGTTGAAAGGGTGGTTAATAGGGTTTAATTGCCTTTTAGTGGGAGCTTGTGAGAGTAAGAAAATAAAAAGAGAGAAAAGTGGGGATGTAAAGTGTGTGTGTGTGTGTGTGTGTGTGTGTGTGTGTGTGTGTGTGTGTGTGTGTGTGTGTGTGTGTGTGTGTGTGTGTGTTATTATTGTTGTTGTTGTTGTTGAGCACTTAGTAAAATTTTGTTTGTTTAGAGAGTTTTTTTTGTTTGTTTTCTCGTTTCTCTTTCGTTCTTTTTCTGCTTCGCTTTTACTCGTTTTATTTTCCTTTCCCTTTTAATTGAGCCTCGTTTGGCCGCGTGTTAGCAAGAGTTTTTAAATGCCGTGAAAATGGGAATGTTTCCACGGCCGGAGGAGAGCAGGGATGACTTTTTTTACGGGGATTATGATAAAAAATAGGTTAGCTGCACTGAACGTGTTTCGTATACTAATGATGATGATGGTGATATTATTATTATTATTGTTACTACTACTTATTCTACTACTACTACTACTACTACTACTACTACAAGAAGAAGAAGAAAAAGATCAACAACAAAATAACAAAAAAACACATCTAAGTCCCTCTTGATCTGAAAGGCAGGGAAGGGGAAGGAGCGAGGGTGGTAAAGGAAGGAATAATGGAAGGAAGAGAGGAAGGAAGGGAGAAAGGAAGGAAGGAAGGGAGTAAGGTGGAAAAAAATTAAATCGGAAAAGTAGACTCGTAAAAAAAAAAAAAGCTATGAAGAAAAGAAAAAGAAAGATGGAAAGGACAGAGAAATATGAGAGATAGGAGGAAGGGACGAAAGGGTGGAAGAAAAAAAGTGAGCAAAAAAGAGCGAGAGAAAAGGATGAAGAAAATAGTGACACTGTTCAGGAAGCGTGGAAATTAAAAGACCATTAAACTATCACTGTATATGATTAATTCTCTCTCTCTCTCTCTCTCTCTCTCTCTCTCTCTCTCTCTCTCTCTCTCTCTCTCTCTCTCTCTCTCTCTCTCTCTCTCTCTCTCTCTCTCTCTCTCTCTCTCTCTCTCTCTCTCTCTCTCTCTCTCTCTCATATCATCTAATCATTTTTATCATCATTTTTTTTCAATTTCTTTTCTGTCTTTTTCTTATCAACTGTTTCTCTCCCTTCCTCTCGTTTTTTCCTCTTTCTCTTCCTCCCTTTTCCCCTCTCATTTCATTCATCTTCCCTTTATCTTCGCACCTCTCAGCATTCCTCCTTCCCTTCTTCCCTTTCTTCCTGCCTTCTTTCTGCATTCCTTTCTTCCTTTCTTACTTTCTTTCTCTCTATTTCTCTTTCTTTACTTCTATTTTCCCTCTTTCCTTTCTTCCTTCAACCCTTCCTTCCTTCTTTCATCCATTCATTAACCCATTCATTCATTCCTCATTTCCTTCCTTCCTTCTCTACTTCCTTCCCTCCTTCCTTCCTTCCTTCCTTCCTTCCTCGCTCATCTGTCACCATTCAATACCTCCTCTCCAGTTGAGACTTCCCTTCCTCTCCCTTCCTAACTTCCCGATCCTCCTCCTCCTCCTCCTCCTCCTCCTCCTTACTCTTCTCTCCACTCCTTCCTCTGTCACTCTAAATTGCCTCCTTCACCAAACTCTTCCCTCTTATCTATCATCTCCACTGCCACCCTCCTCCTCCTCCTCCTCCTCCTTCTCCTCGATGCCCCATTAACATAAAGCTTCATCAGGACGCTGGTTAATGGTACGACTTTCCCATTAAAGGTGAAGGACAGGTCAACCCAGCCGCTTCCCACACTCATCTCCTCCTCCTCCTCCTCCTCCTCCTCCTCCTCCTCTTCTTCCTCTTCAACTTCTTTTTTCTCTTAAGTGTCTTTTGATTTATGCATTTCTTCTTTTTTTCCCGCTGCTGTATTTTTTTAGCTCATTTTCTTCCTCTTTTTGTCACTAATATTGTCATTGATTTTTGTATTATTGTTATTTTCAGTATATTTTGTTTTCATTGTCAGTCTTCTTATTATTTTTCTCATTATTTTTGTTACTATTTTTTTTGTTATCATCATCTACCTTTCTTCTTTTGTTCTTCTTCTTCTTCTTCTTCTTCTTCTTCCTGAATCTCTTCTGTCAACCCTACCTATCTCTCTTCTATCAACTAATTGCCGTTTCTTCTTCTAGTTCTCCTTTTTACCTCCTCTTTCCTCTTACTCTCTCCTCTTCCTTTCCTCGTTTTTTTTTCTTCTCAATATTTCCATTTCCTCTACGTCTGAACTTTACTATCATTTTCAGTCTTTATTCCTCCTCGTTCTATTTCATCATCACTATCACCATCATCATTATCGTCATCAGCAGCAGCAGGAGCGTTATCATTGTTCTGTTTCTTTTTCCTCTTTTTCCTCTCATTTCCCGATTCTTAAGTCTTTTCCTCACCCACTTTGTTACGCGTCAGTCTTCTTTTCCTCTTTTCTCCGGCAGCTATTTTTCATCTCTTCCCCCTCCTCTCCTCCTCCTTCTCCTCCCCCTCCTCTCCTTCTTCTCTTTCTCCTTAACTTTTTTCAATTTGGCCAATATGTTATGTATTTATCTTCTTCTTCTTCTTCTTCTTCTTCTCCTCCTCCTCCTCCTCCTCCTTCTTCTTCTTCTTCTTCTTCTTCTTCTTCTATTTCTCCCATTCTATCCTCCA
The DNA here is from genome assembly GCF_024679095.1 of Eriocheir sinensis. Lineage (NCBI taxonomy): Eukaryota > Metazoa > Arthropoda > Malacostraca > Decapoda > Varunidae > Eriocheir > Eriocheir sinensis. Next base: position 43,312 of record NW_026111829.1, read on the forward strand.
CGTCTTCTCTCTACTCCATTTACTGCATGTTTGTATTTTTCTTTCTCCTTCCTTCTCTTTTACACCCTCCTCTTCTTCTTCTTCCTACTTCTCTTCTTCCTCCCTCTCTTCTTCCTCTTCCTCCTCCTCCTCCTCCTCCTCAATCTCTCCAGTCAGCCCAATGAATCTTCTCTCTTTACTCCAACTACCTTTTCCTTTTCTCCTTCTCTAACTCCTCCTCCTCCTCCTCCTCCAAGGAGGTAAGTGTTAAGTTAGAGGCAATAGATAGCAAGGTACAGTTTCTGGAGGGTGTGTTAGGTTTGGATGTAGCTAGTGTCGGGGAGAGTGAGTTTAAGGTAGTTGAAAAGGTAGAGAGGTTGGAAGATAGAGTAGGTGAAGTAGAGAAGGTAGGTACCTTAGATTCCTTCCAGCAGGTTAGAAAAGGGAGTAAGGCTGTAGCAGCAGATGTTAGTTACAGTGGTGTCGTGACGAGGAACAGGTTCCAGGTGTTAGGAGACCAAGTTGAGAGCGATCCTAGCATCGTTCTTGTCGGTGATAGTTTAGTTAGACAGCAGGACCAGGAGTTTTGTAGGAAGGGAGCGAGGCGGAGGCATGTAGTTTTTCCTGGACGTAGAATTGAGCATGTAGCTGAGAAGGTTGACGACTTAGTCGTCACTACCTCAGAGGAGACAGTGTTTGTTTACCTGGTCGGAACAAACAATGTAGTTAAAGGTAGGTCAGAGGAGGTTCTAGACAAGTACAGGAAGTTTGTCGGGAAGTTGAGGGACAGCAGGCGGCGTTCAGTTGTGTGTGGATTGCTCCCTCGGCATGATGTTAGTTCCCTCATTCTCAGTAGAATGCTTGGGATTAACGAACGTGTCAGGGATCTGTGTAGTCGTGAGGGAGTCATGTTTGTGGACGTCTGGGATCATTTTATTCATGACAGGAGCTTGTTTGCTAACGATGGACTTCACCTAAATTGTGTAGGCAAGGCGAGGCTGGGCCGAGTGTTGGATGAGGAAGTTTTGAAAGAGTTAAAGAAAAGTCAGGTGCAGCGGGAACGAGGTGTGGAAACTTCCGGCTTGGCTGGGAGTGGGAGGAGTCTTCAGTCAGACGGTGAGGTCCACAGAGGGAGGAGTGTCAGGTCTCAGGTGAGGGAGGAAGTACAGGTGTGTAGTGCTGAGGAGGACGTCAGGTCGTTGGACCCCCAGGTGGGGGATACTGAGGTAGCGGTCAGGTCAACAGCCACACAGGTGGGTGGTGAGGTAGAGGTAGTTGTAGATAATCAGGTCTGACGCACTATTCCAGTGAATCGACAGTTGATATATGGCGCACACTCGGCGAGTAAATTAAACATCTTCTATGTAAATGCCCGTAGCATTATTCAGAAGCGTAGCCACTTGATAATTCATGCAATTACTGAAAAACCCGACTTCATTTTGATCACAGAAACATGGCTAAATACGCGTGACAAGCATCAGTTAAGTGAAGTAGCTATCAATGGTTACAACGCGTTTGCTAAGTGTCGTCTACACAAAAAAGGTGGAGGTGTAATAATATATGTTAAAAGTAATTTAGAAGTCATTCAGCTTAACACAACCGAAACAGAGGCTTATGATTCATTGTATGTACAAGCGACGATCCTTAATGAAAAGTATGTTCTGGGCGTAATTTACCGACCTCCTAAATCAAATGAAGACATTGATGGAAATCTCTACGCAGAGATAAATAAAATTATCAGAAACAGAAATGCAGTAACATGCGGCGACTTCAATAACCCTTCCGTTAACTGGTCTGCACTATCTGCCAACAGGGAAGGAACTAGACTATTAAATTTTGCGCAAGATACATTTCTTTATCAAACAGTTACCGCGCCGACGCGAGGAAATAACATTCTGGATTTAGTCTTCACGACCGACAACCACCTCATAACCGCGTGTGAGGTAGGCGAGCCATTTGCAACCAGTGACCACAACATAATCAGATGCGTTTTAAATATTGAAACAAAAGCACGAGCAAACTCGCTCTTAATACCTAATTATAGTAAAGCAAATTTTATGGACCTAAAAAGAGAACTGGCTTCAGTAAATTGGAATCATTTGCTCAACAACGTCAGCGTTCAAGAAATGTATAATCGTTTTACTGCACAAATCACTGCGAGTGTAAATAAATTCATTCCACTCAAGCCACGAAGGACTGATAATCAAAAACCGTTGTGGATGAATAATTACCTACAAAAAATCATCGTCGAAAAAAGAAAACTGTATAAGCAATATAAACTGTCACATAATTCACAGGATCATACTAATTACATCAATGTCAAGAGAGAGTGCGAAAGGAAAATCAGAAAACAGAAACGCGAATATGAGATGAAAATATCACTCGATGCTAAGAAAAGTCCCAGGTTATTTTCCAGTTACATAAGAAACAAAAAAACTGTTAAAAATAATATCGGCCCACTACTATTAAGTGGCAATACGATTAGTGATGATAAAAGCATGGCGTCGGTCCTAAATTCAACCTTTAGTAGCGTGTTTACAAAAGAGAACATGACATCGATTCCAGCCCCGAAAGAAAATTTTTCAAGGCCCTGAAGAACATAAGCTTGCATTGACCGAAATTGATATCAGCGAAGTGCGTGCGTACCTGAAGAAAATAGATCCAAATAAATCTCCGGGCACCGACAATTTATCTCCTCGCGTGTTGAGAGAATGTAGTCAACAGCTAGAATTACCCATAACATCAATATTCAACAAGTCATTACCCAGTGTGCCTCTCGAGTGGAAAAAGGCCAATATTACCCCGATCTTTAAAAAAGGAGATAGAAAAACAAGCCAGTAATTATCGTCCTATCAGCCTTACGTCTGTCCTAATTAAACTATTCGAAAAAATGATCAGGGATAAAATGATCACTTTCCTTGAAACAAATGATTTGATAACTGATAGTCAGCACGGATTTCGTAGTAATCGGTCTTGCCTTACCAACCTATTAACTTTTTTCAACGATGTTTATTCATGTTGGGACGCCCGAAGCCCATATGACGTAATTTACCTAGATTTTCAGAAAGCGTTTGATAAAGTTCCTCACGTTAGACTTATTTCTAAACTGCGTTCCCACGGTATTAACGACCATCTATGTGCGTGGATTCATGATTGGCTCACCGACAGAAAACAGTGTGTAGTTCTTAATGGTGAAGCATCGGATTGGCAACCCGTCACCAGTGGCGTGCCCCAAGGTTCGGTCCTGGGGCCAACACTATTCATAATTTACGTGAACGACTTAGAAACTGATATTCTATCAAAAGTAGCCAAATTCGCCGACGACACCAAATTAGGAGGTACGGTAATGAACAGTGAAAGTTGCGAAAAGATTCAATCAGACTTAATAAGACTTGCCGACTGGAGCGAAAAATGGCAAATGAGTTTTAACGCAGATAAATGTAAAGTAATGCACATAGGTGAAAAAAATCCTAGCTTTAAATATCAGATTCAAGGACATGAGCTCAGCGAAGTAAAACAAGAAAAGGATCTTGGTGTCATTATCAGTAACACTCTTAAAATGAGTGATCAATGTTCTGCAGCGAGTAAAAAAGCCAATATGATGTTAGGACTAATCTCAAGAAACTTTGATTATAAATCACCCGAACTTATGAAGAGATTATATTTAGCATTTGTAAGACCACACCTAGAATACGCCGTTCAGTTCTGGTCACCGAACTATATCAAAGATCAAGTTTTGCAAGAAAGGATACAGCGACGAGCAACCAAACAAATTCCAGCGCTCCGTAACTTGCCATATGACGAGCGTTTAAAGCGTTTAGATATGTTTTTCCTAAAAAAAAGCGAACGATAAGAGGGGACTTCATTGAAGTGTTCAAAATCCTTAATGGATTCGACAATATTAACCCAGATAGTCTATTTCAGAGAGACACCAACACAATAACACGCAGGAACGGTATGAAGTTAAAGGGAAACCGATGTAACACATTGGTGCGCAAAAGTTTTTTCAATAATAGAGTCGTCGATCACTGGAATAGACTCCCACCGTCAGTTGTTAGCGCACAGAGTATCAATAGCTTCAAGTCTTCATTGGATAAGTACTTCAGTGATATAAGATTATACTGACCCTTCTTCGTATGTTTTCAGACAGATTGCAGCAAGACGTCAACCTAAATTCATATTATTCTCCCCCACAACCTAGATTGCAAGTAGCGTAAGTTAACAATAGAGTAAAGCAACAGTTAATGTCCGCATGACAGGTGGAGTGAGGTGTGGGTACAGTAAGGTGACAGGTTACTGGTGCCGTGCCTAGTACCGCCGGTAAAACGAGGATCAAGCCTCCACCTGTGCCCCTGAAACTACACCTCACCCATCGTGAGTATTAGGGGGGATCCTGAGGCTGCCCTGTGCAGGCCACTCATCTTCTTCCATTCTCCTTGTGTTTCTGTGTTCTTATGTTCTTATGCAATGAAGTCATTTTCCCCCACAGCTTAGGTTACCAGTAGTGTAAGTTAAGGGTAGTAATTTCCTCTTATTTCTCTCTTTACTGTAAAATTTCCATGTCCCTTTCTTCCTTAAAGGTACATGGTGTTCTCTTCTAACTATTTCCTGCCGACACGTTGCCGGAGGGAGAGGTGGGTGGGGAGGAGCCTTCATCTTTTCTGTCCTGTCCTACCACACGTAGATTACTAGTAGTAGCAGTAGTAAACAGACACCCTCGCCATAGACCGATAGGTCTTCTGGTGTCTGTTATTCCTATGTATTCCTATGTATTCCTCCTCTTCCTCCTCCTCCTCCTCCTCCTTCTTCTTCTTCTTCTTCTTCTTCTTCTTCTTCTTCTTCTTCTTCTTCTTCTTCTTCTTCTTCTTCTTCTTCTTCTTCTTCTTCTTCTTCTTCTTCTTCTCCTTTATCTCTCTGAGCGTTACCCATCAACCTAACCATCCTCCTTCCCTTCCTCCCTTCCTCCTTTTCTCTCTTCCTCCACGTCCATTACGGAGGAGCAGCAACACGATTCATTATATTCACCATTACTCTTATTCATTATACTAATCGGGACAGCGGCCTGGGCACACACACACACACACACACACACACACACACACACACCAGCAGGCCTCTCTCTCTTGCTCTCGCCATCTCTCTCTCTCTCTCTCTCTCTCTCTCTCTCTCTCTCTCTCTCTCTCTCTCTCTCTCTCTCTCTCTCTCTCTCTCTCTCTCTCTCTCTCTCTCTCTCTCTCTCTCTCTCTCTCTCTCTCTCTCTCTCTCTCTCTCTCTCTCTCTCTCTCTCTCTCTCTCTCTCTCTCTCTCTCAGTGTATTACGTGATGGAAAGGAAGTAAGAATGGAGAAGGAAGGAAGGAAGGAAGGAAGGAAGGAAGGAAAGAGAGGGTGAAAGAATGATGAAGGAAAGCAGAGAAGGGTAAAAGAAAGAAAGGATGGAAGAAGGAAGGAAGGAAAGGCGGAAAGAAAGGAAGGCAGGAAGAGATAGAGGATGAAAAGGGAGAATGGAGAAACATGGAAGGGAGAGGAGGGTAGGAAGTGAAGAAGGATAATTCGAAGGAGGAAAGAAGGGAGGAAAGAAAGAACGGAAGGAAGAAAAAATGGAAGGATGGAAGTGTGTAAGAAGGAAGGAGGAGAGGCGGGAACAAGAGTCAAGGAGCAGAGGTAGAAAAGGAAGGGAGGAGGAAGAAAAGGAAGGAGGGGGGAAGAGAGTAAGAGAAGAATGGGATGGTAACAGGAAGAGAGAGAGAAAAGGAAGGAGTAAAAGGAGGAAGAAGATAGGGAGAAAACGAGAAAGAAGGAAGAGAAAACAATTGGAACATAACAGTTTTAGGAAGGAAGAGGGGAGAGGGAGAGGAAGGGAGGCAGGGAGAGAGAAGGAAGGAAGAAGAGAGGAAAGGAAGGCGAAAGAAAATCAGAAAAACAGGATGGCTACAGGAAGGAAGGAAGAAAGGAAGGGATGGAGGGAAGGAGGTATCGGCGGAGAGAGATGGAGGGAGAGAGGGAGGCAAAGATTGACGTGCCTGCCTGCGTGCCTGTCTGTCTGTCTACCTGTCTGTCTGTCTGTCTGTTTGTCTCGACCGTGACCTTGGGCGGTGTAAGGTTCAAGGTCGCGTGTTTGGGGTGGTCCCGGTGCATGCCAATGATCCGCCTTGTGTTTGTCTGTTTGTTTGTTTTACTTGTGTTTCACTGTAAAGGTTTTGTTCTGTTGCGTGTGCCTTCCGTAATTTTTTTTTTTTTTTGCTTGTTTTGTTTGATTAAAAATGGTTTAATCTTAAGACAGTCATCCTTCCCATCCTAGTTTCTATATTTTATTCTTCCTTCACACCTTGATCTCGCTTTTTCTCCATTCTTCACTTTCACTATTTACAATCTTTTCATTCCATCACTTTCTCTCTCTCTCTCTCTCTCTCTCTCTCTCTCTCTCTCTCTCTCTCTCTCTCTCTCTCTCTCTCTCTCTCTCTCTCTCTCTCTCTCTCTCTCTCTCTCTCTCTCTCTCTCTCTCTCTCTCTCTCTCTCTCTCTCTCTCTCTCTCTCCACTGCCTGCTACTTCATATTTACTAAAGTGGAAACACAAAGTCTTCATGGCATTTGATTTAATATAATTTCACTTAGGATTAAGGTCTGAACCATAAGGTCTGTGTGGTCTGAATATCTATGTAATCTCTCTCTCTCTCTCTCTCTCTCTCTCTCTCTCTCTCTCTCTCTCTCTCTCTCTCTCTCTCTCTCTCTCTCTCTCTCTCTCTCTCTCTCTCTCTCTCTCTCTCTCTCTCTCTCTCTCTCTCTCTCTCTCTCTCAGCACAGTTCTTGGCCCTCAATCCCTCACACACACTCTACGGGACACGCCCTTCATCCCTTCCCCTCACTCTTTGCTCTTTACATTCCGTCCTCTGCAATCTCGTTTATCCTTCCTTTAATTACTGCATAAGTTAGTGGAGATACCGAACGCCGCGCCCTGTATTAATGAACGAGGAGGAGGAGGAGGAGGAGGAGGAGGAGGAGGAGGGACGAGGAGGAGGATCAGGATGAGAAATAACCCCCATCTAACCCACATTTCCCCTCCTCCTCTTGCCCCCTCTTACACACACACACACACACACACACACACACACACACACACACACACACACACACACACACAAACACACACACACACGGATACAGTTTAATGCCTAATTTTCACGCTAGTCTACCGCGCGTTCTCATTATATTAATTGAACATTCGGACTAAAAAAAATAGACGTACCAACCGTTCCAAATTTCATCCCGCCAGACTAACGTTGTGTTCCCGGCCGCCGTAATGGTAATAAGACACAATTAATGCCTCCATGACTAGGCTGGCGTTTGTGCTACTAATACTACTAATACTAAGCCTAATATGAATACTATTATATACTAATACAAATAATGTTACCACTACCAAGCCTGATACTAATACTACCACTGATACCAATATGAATACTATGACTAATACACTAACACTGTTACTAATACCAATACGAATACTAACACTAACACTATTACTAACACCAATACGAATACTAACACTAATATCAATAATGCTACCAATACTAAAACTACTACTACTACTAAGTTTACAATTACTTCTACTTATAATATTATCACTACAGCGACACACACACACACACACACACACACACACACACACACACACACACACACACACACACACACACGAACCAAGCTTATATCATCTGTCTTTACCCTATCATCCACACGTCTTTCCACACACCCACATCCACACATCCATCCTCATCCACTTACATCCACCTATCCACATCCACCTAACACCTATGTACATCCACACAAAACTAAACAATCCATACACTTCCACACACATCCATATCCACACCATATTCCTCCTGCCAGTTTATCCACCTACTCTTGAGGGTGGAAAGGAAATGCTGGGTGGAAGGAGACTGGGTGGAGGGGAATGGGTGGAAGATGGGGAAAGTATGGAAATGCTTGAAGAGAAAATGGGTGAAAAAAATAATGGTGAAGGGTTGAGTAGATGATAGGAAGGGAAAGGAGGTTAAAGGGAAGGGAAGGGGAAAAATGAAGGGTAGTGAAGGGAAAGGGTCAGAAGGAAGAAAGGAGAGGAAGGAAAGAAAAAAGAAAGGAGGGAAGGAAATAGAGCAAGAATGTTTTGAAAGTGAAAGACCAAAAACAGGAAAAGGGGGACGCTTACACACACACACACACACACACACACACACACACACACACACACACACACACACACACACGCAAAATACCTACTCGATGTGGTTAATTAAATTTTTCGACCCTAATTATGGTTGTATTATTAGCATCAGTCACGTGTCCACCCCACCCCACCTCTCTCTCTCTCTCTCTCTCTCTCTCTCTCTCTCTCTCTCTCTCTCTCTCTCTCTCTCTCTCTCTCTCTCTCTCTCTCTCTCTCTCTCTCTCTCTCTCTCTCTCTCTCTCTCTCTCTCTCTCTCTCTCTCTCTCTCTCTCTCTCTCTCTCTCTCTCTCTCTCTCTCTTTTGATGTTACATACTTTGCCATTTCTTCTTTTCAATCAACAACAACAACAACAACAACAACAACAACAACACTAATAATCCCATCATTCAACTTTCCCCTTTTCCTTCCTTCTCTCTTTTTCCCTCTCATGACATCTTTATTGCTTGCCTCTCCCTCCTCTCCCCTCCTTTCCTCCTCTTCTCCTTTCCTCCATCTCATCCTTGTGGTGATTAATCTTTTTTTTCCTCTTGCTCATCCTCGCGTTTTATTTTCTTTCTCTTCTTCTCTTGTTTTGTCTTATCTATTATTTGCGATCTTCTTTTTGTTTCCTTTTATAGTATACCACACTACTTCATCTTTCTCCTTTATCAAACGTTCTTGCTAATCCTCTCATCTTCCTTTCACATCTCTTTTCCTGTTAAGTCATTTTTTTCCTATTTCCTTTTTCCTCCCTCCCCACAAAATATATCACAAGCCCATTTGTCAACTACATTTTCTGTCTCTTGCCATCTCCATAACCCCCATCCTCTTTGCTTTTCTTTCTTCAATTTTCTTCCTGTTTCTCGCTTTTTCTTCCTTTACAGATTTTCCTCCACCAAGCTTCCCTTTCTATCCCTTCATTTCACATGCTTAACTTTCTTTTTAACATCCCTCCCTCCTCATCCTTTCCATCACATGTCTTTTCCCTTCATTTCCCTTCCCATCCCTTCTAATCTTTTTCACCTCCCCTCCTCCTCATTTTTTCCTTCACATCTCTTTTCCCTTCATTTCCCTTCCCATCCCTTCTAATCTTTTTCCCCTCCCCTCCTCCTTCTCGTCTCCCTCACATCTCTCTTCCCTTCCTTTCCCTTTCCATCACTCACCACATACCCTACTCTTCCCTTTCATTCTCTATCTCTTTCTTTCCATTCCATTCCCATCTCTACAATTCCAGTCCCTCTCCCATTTCCTTGCCTTCCCTTCTTTCCCCTTCCTCTCTCTTTCCATCCCATTTATCTTTCCTATTTCGACTCGTTCTACCATTCCACTCTCTATCTCCCTCTCCTTACCTTCTTCCCTCCCTCCATTCCCCTTCCTGATCGCACCCTCCCCCTCCCTTCTTCTCCCCTTCCCGTCACCCACCGTCGCCATCTGTTCTCAAGGGCTCATCAACATACGTCTGGCAGCCTAGTATGATTTTATTCCCCATTTTTTCCATTATTTTCGAGTAAGGCCAAAAACTTCCCCGAATCTTATGGGCGACACACGCGTTAGTCGTTATTGTTGTTGCTGTTGTTGTTGTTGTTCTTGGGTGGCAGTAGTAGTGGCATTGGTAGGAGAGTTAGTAGTGGTAATAGTAGTAGTAGTAGTAGTAGTAGTAGTAGTAGTAGTAGTAGTAGTAGTAGTAGTAGTAGTAGTAGTAGTAGTAGTAGTAGTAGTAGTGGGTGAAGTAGTAGTTAGTGGTAGTAGTGGGTGTAGTAGTAGTAGTAGTAGTAGTGGGTGAAGTAGTAGTTAGTGGTAGTAGTGGGTGTAGTAGTAGTAGTAGTAGTAGTAGTGGGTGTAATTGTAGTAGCAGTAGTAGTAGTAGTAGTAGCGAAGAAAGCAGGTCATTATCTCCGTCTAGACAGCACACACACACACACACACACACACACACACACACACGACACAACCATTACCGTCGCTGCCAGCCACAAGTGTTTCCTTTAAAATATTACACTTGTACACATTCCCATATTAGTAGTGTTACTCTCTCTCTCTCTCTCTCTCTCTCTCTCTCTCTCTCTCTCTCTCTCTCTCTCTCTCTCTCTCTCTCTCTCTCTCTCTCTCTCTCTCTCTCTCTCTCATCGTTTCCTTGGCCTTTATTTTCTCTTCTCTTTTTATTCTTCGGAAATAAACGCGAAATTATAGAGCCATTTTCGCCATTCTCTTCCTCCCATTTTCCTCCTCCTCCTCCTCCTCCTTCTCCTTCTCCTCCTCCTCCTCCTCCTCCTCCTGCTCCTTCTCCTCCTCCTCCTCCTCCTCTTCATGATCATGGTCCAGGGAATTGTTTTTCTTTTCCACTCCATCTCTCTCTTTTCTTTCTTTAAAATTCGTCATCTCTTCATAAACTTCGAAGTCAATTTTTCATTCAGTTCAATAAATGTAAAGTCCAAATTGTTTTTATGACCGGCCAAAAATATCGTAATCCGCTCAACAGTTTCTTCGTCTGTTTCAAGTATATCTTTTTTTTACTATTTTATATTCATCCTTTATCTTTCTACATTTTTTTTCTTGAATTTCTTTTTGCACGGTTTTATATCGAACTTTTTTTTCACCTCTGTTTTGCATCACCTCATTCATTTCATGCAATATTTTTTTCTTTTTTCCCTCACTTTTTCATTCTGCTTTCCTCTGACATTTACGCATTATTTTTTCTCAGTCCCCTCTTTCCTTATTCCCGTTTTCACAATTTTCTTTTCACCTCCACCTCACAACTCTCAATCTTCATCAACTTATATTTCTTCTCTTGTTTCACCTTTTATTCTTATTTCTATTCTTTCCTCTCCTGCCTTGTATATTTCCCTCCCTTGCCCACGCCCTCACCTCTTCCTCTTCCTTCTCCTTATTATTAACTTTTTATAAACATTTTTCATACTCCCTCTTTCGTTTTATTCCCCTCTCTCCTACTCTTTCCCTCTTCCTTTTCTTCTGCCTGCTCTCCTCTGATTCCTTTTCTCTATTTTCACCTTATCCTCTTTCTCTTCTCCCGCCACCACCCCCTCTCATTATCCCCCAACTCGGATGCCAAAAGAAACACATCAATAACCAGTAAAGATCAAAACACGAGTATATCATTCACGAATACGTCTAGCACCTCCGTTTTTCTTGAGTCTCCCTCTTTTCCTTTCCTCTCTATCAAAGAAAATGGGTCACAGATGAGCACTGAATGAGCCGTAATGGAGAGAAAATGAGGCGAGAGAGAGAGAGAGAGAGAGAGAGAGAGAGAGAGAGAGAGAGAGAGAGAGAGAGAGAGAGAGAGAGAGAGAGAGAGAGAGAGAGAGAGAGAGAGACGCAAATATCAGTCTTGAAGAAATAAAGTCTGAGGGAAGAAAGAGGAAAAAAAAAGATGAATGAATAAAAGAAGAAGAAAGAGAAGAATACAAATGGTGAAGAAATAGACAAAAAAAGCAGCAGGAAAAATGCGAAGAGGAAAAAAAGGACGCAAAGAAATATAAGAGAGAAG
>NW_026111829.1:57500-92500 GCF_024679095.1 Eriocheir sinensis
AATAAGAAAATAATACCCTCCCTCCCACACTAAAAAAAAAATATTACATAAGTTTCCCCTAAAATAATAAAGCGTAAATAATAAAATAGAGATAAATAAAGGCGCGAGAGACATAATTACCGTGTTTACCGAAGTCTGGCGAACGTGTAATGAGGAAAAAAAGAGTCAATTATAGAGACGGGCTTGTTGTAACGGTGGTGGTGGTGGTGATAGTGGTGGTGGTGGTAGTGGTGGTGATGGTGGTGGTGGTGGTGGTGGTGATGAACAAGCAGGATGGAATTCAAAGATGTTATTACTGATATTCGATGTTAATGAGACTCTCTCTCACACACACACACACACACACACACACACACACACACACACACACACACAGGCAGACAAAAAGAAAAAAAGTTGATCAGTAATATCTCTCCCTCTTTCTCTCTTCCTCTCCCTTCTTCCTTTTCTTCCCTCCCTTTTTTTCCCATATCTAACCTTATCTATAATCACCCATTCCCTCTTTTCCTTATGTCTGTCTCTCCTTCCTCTCTTCTGTTCATTCATTACTCCACTTTTTTTCATTTTTCCTCCATTCTTACCTTACCTCCTCACCTGTCCCCTCTCTCCAAATTTCTTTCCTTTCTTCCTTCCTTTCCTTTCCTTACTCCATCTTTCCTTTTCCACTCTATTTTCCTATTCATATGTTATTAATCTACACGTATCTACCTCCATATATTTCCTTCCTTCTGTCTTCCTTTCCTTTCCTTACTCTGTCCTTGTTTTCCTTTCCCTCTCTTCTTTTTCATTCCTGTCTTCCGTCACTATCCTCCTCCTCCTCCTCCTCCTCCTCTTGTTGTCCTCTCTCCCTCCCCTTCTGACACAATTTTTCTGGTATCCTTCCCTCCACTTACACCTGTCTCTCCTCCTATCCTTCAATTTTCCTCCTCCTCCTCCTCTTCCTCCTCCTCCTCCGCTTACTCACTCTAGCTCTGTCACCGTTTTTCTTTTACATGACCGTCAACGATTTGCTATTTTTTTCCGGGTTTTCTTTATTTTTTCTCGTTCTTGTTTTGGTTGCTCCTGAAACATCATTCCATAACGATTTCCGGTGCTGTCAAGAGCGGTCAACACACACACACACACACACACACACACACACACACACACACACACACACACACACACACACACACACACACACAGAGAAAGGAAAATTCAATAAAAAAGGGAGACAATAACAGAGGACAGAGTTTTGGAGAGGAAAGAAGAGATCGCGAAAATAAATAATTAAAATGAGAAAAGGGAGAAAAAATTAATTGAAGCTATACAGGAAGAAAGGAAGGAGGGAAGAATCGAAATAATTGTGGAAAGAGGAGGAGGAGGAGGGGGAGGAGGAGGAGGAAGAAAAAGACACATGACAGGAAGATAGCAAAGGAGGGGAGAGAGAGAGAGAGAGAGAGAGAGAGAGAGAGAGAGAGAGAGAGAGAGAGAGAGAGAGAGAGAGAGAGAGAGAGAGAGAGAGAGAGAGAGAGAGAGAGAGAGAGAGAGAGAGAGAGAGAGAGAGAGAGAGAGAGAGAGAGAGAGAGAGAGAGAGAGAGACTGTGGAAGAAGGGAACAGGCTGGAGGAAGAGAGAAAGAAGGTTGGGGGAAGAAATATAGAAGGATGGAGGTAAAGTGGAAGGAGAGGAGGAAACACTGGAAGAGCTGGGAAGGAGACTGGGGGAAGAGGAAAAAGCAGCTGGAGGAAGAATGAAAGGAGGCAGGAGTAAGAGAGGAAGGAGTCTGGGGAAAAAAAGAAGAGAGAAAACTGGAGGAGGAGATAAAGAGGAAAGAGCGAAGATAGGGGAAGGAGGCTGAGGAAGAAAGACAGGAGACTGGGGTAAGAAGGAAGGAGACTGGAAGAAGAGAGGAAAAGGAAGCTGGGGAAAGAGGAGAAGGGAACTGGGAAAAAATTGGGAGGAAAACTTGGGAAGAGGAGAGAATACCGAGGGAAGAGAAAGGGGTATTAAGAAGAAGAGAATAACAGAAGACTAACAAATGGAAATGGCAAGGGAAAGAAGGGAAAGAGCTGAGAAAGAGAAAGTTGAAGAAAGATGGAGAAAGAGAGGGATGAGGGTGGGAAAAGAGGGGGAAAGGCTGGGAAAGGGGGGGGGGGGCAGAAACTTGGGGTGTGACATAATCCCCACGACTCCCCTCCCCAATCACATTAAAGCCCCAGCAAGTGGTAGAATCCCCCGGGGCGTAACAGAACCCTTTGTGGCTCCCCCTTTGCAGTAATGTGAAACCCCTGGCAAGTGGTTCGATTCCGCTGGGTGTGAGGCATTCCCCAGTGCTCTTGAGGGGCGTCAGAGCGTGCAACGGGTCCCAGGGGAGAGTGGGGACACTGTACATAAGGGGAGGAAGAGGAAACATGGAAGCATGGAAACATGGAAATGCAGGCAACAGAAAGACTATTGGCTCATTACGAGGTTGAGCGCTCTGGTGATTTAATCTGCTCGACAGCCAGTTGATGCCCGCAGAGCAGATGAAAGCACCTCGGTATTCAGTGTACTCCTGACCCAACGACATGACGGTCGATTCGATTTATGAAGGAGTTGATGGTATTGGCATTTACTACTACCTGAGGGAAGATTGTTCCAGTGGCGGATGACTCGGTTTGAGAAGAAACTCCTGCCAATGTTTGTGTTACATCGACTCGACTGAAGGGGTAAACCGTTATTTCTAGTTCTTGAGTTGGTTTGCGGTTCAAAGAGCTTTGATTGAGGAAGAAGAAGAAGAAGAAGAAGAAGAAGAAGAAGAAGAAGAAGAAGAAGAAGAAGAAGAAGAAGAAGAAGAAGAAGAAGAAGAAGAAGAAGAAGAAGAAGAAGAAGAAGAAGAAGAAGAAGAAGAAGAAGAAGAAGAAGAAGAAGAAGAAGAAGAAGAAAGTGGAAAAGAAGGAGGGAGGTGGAAAAGGAGAAGGGAAGGAAGAGGAGGAAAAGGGAAGTGGAGGAGGAGGGGAGAAGTGGAGGAGGAGGAGGAAACATGGAAACATGGACTAGCAGGCAGCAGAAAGCCTGTTGGCTCATTACTAGGCTGCCTGCGTTCAGTGATTTAATCAGTCCGTTTGCCATAGGAGTGGCTTAGGAGGAGGGCGATTAAAGCACTTGTGTACCTACTCTTGGGAACGTTCAGTTCACACCCGTTGCAGCAAAGTGGCGATCAATGCGTTTCTTGAAGGAGTTGATGGTTTCTGCGCTAACCACCTCTGCAGGAAGGCTGTTCCAGTGGCGAACAACTCTATTCGAGAAATAACTCCTGCCGATGTCGATATTGCTTTGCTTTGCTTGCATTGTTTTGAGGAGGAGGAGGAGGAGGAGGAGGAGGAGGAGGAGGAGGAGGAGGAATGGGGTGATTAATTGCCTCCCTTGATATCATTAAGCAAACTAATGATAAAGATGGGTTCTAATCCTCCTCCCTTTCCATCCCCCTCCCCCCCCCCTCCCCCCCACCCTTCCTTTCCCTTACCTAACCGGCTGTGGGAGAAAGATGGAAAAGGAGGGAGAGATGGAAGGAGGGAGAAACGGAGGGAGGGAGGGAGGGAAGATAGAAGGGAGTGACAGATGTGGGTGGGGCTGAGTAATGGAGGGAGGGAGGTGAAGGGAAATGAGAAAAGTGATGGGATCAATAGAATGTGGAGAGAATGAGAGCAGAGTGAAGGAAGGGAGGAAGGAAGGAAGGGAGGAGAAAAGGGAAGAAAGGCAGGGAGAAGAAAGGGTGAAGAGAGAATATGGATAAAGAAAGCAGGGTGTTAAGGAAGGAAGAAGGAAAACAAAGAAGGAAAGGAGAAAAGGGCGTGATGAGAAGAGGGAAAAAGGAAAGAGAAGAGAAATAAAGACAGAAAAGAAGGAAGGAGAAAATGGAAGGGAGAAAGGAAGTGAAAAAGTGGAAGGTGAAAAATATAAATGAAAAAGTATTTATTTACCTATTTATTTATATTTTTTAGGTGCTGCCAATAGCTCGCTCTCTTGAGGGGTACCTTGGACGACCCCTTCCCGTTAAGTGGCGCAGGCGAATTTTATTTATGGTGGTTGCCGTGACATATGACTTGTTTGGCCCGTGCTGCCCCACAGTGCTCCTTTTGACCGAGGTCGCTGAAGTTAGGGCTGAGAAGATCTGGGCAGCATGTGGGTAATCTTCCGCCACACTTGCCGATGGTTGAAAATTGTCAGCGTGTATCGGTGGGACTCGAACCTAAGTCTGAAGGCTCACCACGCCCGCACGCTGACCGCTCAACCACCGCCGAGAAGAAAGGGAAGGAAAATAGGGGAGAAAGAACATGTGCGAGCGGCAGTAAAGGGTGGGAGAATGAGGAGTGAGGGAGAAGGTAGGGAGAGCAGGGTGGGAAAAGCAACAAGGAGGAAAGAATAACAGAATAATAGGACAGCAAAAAAAAAAAGAATAAAAATGAGAAAGAGTTGTGGAAGGGAGGAAGGGACGGAGGGAGGGAGGGAGTGAAAGTGATAGGGAGAGAGGGGAAAAGGCTGAAAAGAAGGGTGTGAGGGAGGGAGGGAGGGAGGAGAGGAACAGAAGTGAGAGGAGAGGTGTAAGGATGGAGGGAGAGGAAGAGAAAGAGCGAGAGCAAGAGGAGGGAAGGAGAGGGAGGAAAGGAAGAAAGGGAGGAAGGGAGGTGGATGGAAGGAGGGAATGAAGGGGGAGAAGATGGAAAAATCGAACGTAATATAGCGAACAATAGAAAGAAGAGAATAATAGTAATAATAAGGATTACCAAGGAGAGAGAGAGAGAGAGAGAGAGGTGGAGATAAGTGAGAGGGTATTATTGTGTGTGTGTGTGTGTGTGTGTGTGTGTGTGTGTGTGTGTGAGTGGATGAAATTAAATGAGAAAATGTGGGACAAGAGGAAAGAGAGAGTAAACGTGAAGAGGAGGAGGAGGAGGAGGAGGAGGAGGGAGGGAGGGAGGGAGGGAAGGGAGAGATAAAAGAAGGGAAAGAAGGAATTCGGAGTAAATGAAGAGGAAAACGGATAAAGGAGTGAGAGAGGAAAGATAAAAGAAGAAATCGAGTCTTCTTATCTATTTCCTTCTCCTTTCTTCTCCATTTCTCTCTCCCCTCCCATTCCCCTTCCTCTTCCCTTCTCTCCCCCCCTTTCCTCCCATTTTTCTTCCTCCACACCCGCTGTCTTCCACCTGCTTCTGATAAACGATGAAATAGGAAATAAGTCAGGAAATAAAAATGAAATAAAAATAAAAACTACATACAGAAAACTACGAAGATTAAGTATTGTCACATATCATTATTATTATCATTATTATTATTATTATTTTGATGATGATGATTACTTCACTTTGCTTTGGAAGGGGAATATTTTGTAAGCGACTCAAGGTCAGGCAAGTCTTTGAAGTGACACCTGCCGAGATTAAAGCTTCGTGGAACACCTACAAACGTGGAAAAAATGAAAAAAAAAAAAAGAAATAAAAAAGCAGAAAAGTCGAAGAAAAAAAAAAGAAGAAATATAAGGAGAAGAAGAAAAAGAAGCAAAAGAAATAGAACAAGAAGAATAAGAAAAGCAAGAACAAAAACAAGAAAACGTAGAAAACAACAAAAACTAGAAGACGAGAAGAATAAACATTGGCAATAAATGAACTGTAAAAAAAATAATGGTCTTGTTTGCTCGTAGAAGTAAATGCGTAGTAGAGAAGGAGGAGGAGAAGGAGAAGGAAGAGGAGTAGGAATAATAAGAGAAGAGGAGGAAGAGGAATATGATGAGGAGGAAGAGAAGAAAAAGGAGAGGAGAGGAAAGGAAGGATGAGAGAAGAGGAGAAGGAATAGGAGTGGGAGAGAGAAGAGGAGGACGAAGAGGAGGAGGAGGAGGAGGAGCAGCTGACGGGGGCCTGAATGACGTTAGTTCATTAAAAGGTCGATAGAATGACGAACACCTGGCGAGACCACCTGTGTGTGTGTGTGTGTGTGTGTGTGTGTGTGTGTGTGTGTGTGTGTGTGTGTGTGTGTGTGTGTGTGTGTGTGTGTGTGTGTGTGTGTGTGTGTGTGTGTGTGTGTGTGTGTGTGTGTGTGGCGTCAGTAGCATGCAAGCAGAGAAGGAAAGGAGGAGGGGAGGGAATGACGAGGGGAGGGAATGATGAGGGGAGGGAAGGGGAAGGAGAGAGAAGGGCGAGGGGAGGTGAGGGAAGGGAAAGAAGGGAAGGGGGAGAAGAGGTAGAGGGGAGGAAAGGGAAGAGGGAAAGGGGAGGTGAAGGAAGGGGAAAGAGTGGGCAGGGGGAGGGGAGGGAAGTGGCAAGACAGTGAAGCGGGAGGAGAGGGCAGGGGCTGAGGAGGGAATGAGGAGAGGAAAGGGAGAGGAAAAGGTGGGGAGGGGAAAATGATTACATATGTGAGGGAAGGGGCACCGTTACCCCCCTCTCCCCCTTGGCCATATCACTTGCTGGACAAACGGATAACAAACAGCTACACACACACACACACACACACACACACACACACACACACACACACACACACACACACACACACACACAAACAAGAGAGAGGAGAAGAGGAATATGACGAGGAGGAAAAATAGGAGGAGGAAGAGAAGAAAAGGAGAGAGGAGAGATGAGAGAAGAGGAGAAGGAATAGGAGGAGGAGGAGGAGGAGCAGCTGACGGGGGCCTGAATGACGTTAGTTCATTAACAAGGTCGATAGAATGACGACACACCTGGCGAGACCACCTGTGTGTGTGAGGTGTGTGTGTGTGTGTGTGTGTGTGTGTGTGTGTGTGTGTGTGTGTGTGTGTGTGTGTGTGTGTGTGTGTGTGTGTGTGTGTGTGTGTGTGAGTGTGTGTGTGTGTGTGTGTGTGTGTGTGTGTGTGTGTGTGGTGGCGTCAGTACATGCAAGCAGAGAAGGAAAGGAGGAGGGAGGAATGGAGGGGAAATGATGAGGGGAGGGAAGGGGAAGGAGAGAGAAGGGCGAGGGGAGGTGAGGGAAGGGAAAGAAGGAAAGGGGGAGAAGAGGTAGAGGAGGAAAGGAAGAGGGAAATTTTGAAGGAAGGGGAAAGAGAGGGAAGAGAGGATTAAGAAAGACAGGGCAAGGGGAGGAGGGAAGGGGATGAGGAGGGAATGAGAGAGTGAGAGGAAAAGGGAGGGAAATGATTACATATGTGAGGGATAAGCTACCCCCCCCTCTCCCCTTGGCCATATCACACACACACACACACACACACACACACACACACACACACACACACACACACACGCACACACACAGCACGCCACACAAACAAACAGACAGGACCCTCGTCTGCTGTTTGATAGATCAACAACCCAAAGTACTGACACATAAAACACACACACACACACACACACACACACACACACACACACACACACACATAATAATACTGTCATCGACACCGTCAGACAAACCTTTAAACTTTTGTATTCCACATTTTTTCACACCGGTGTTGTTTTTTTCGTTCTTTTTCAGTGTAAGTTGTCGGCCAGACGGATGGTGAAACAAGGGCAAACAAAACACAAAAGCAAATAAAAAATGTTAGTGTCAAGAAAATGCCTATCCTCAATAACCATCACCTATCTCTTTATCTCCTCTTTCTCTTATTAATTTTCTACGTTGTTTATCTATCTCCCTTTTCTCTAATTTATAACACTACATATACCCTGCTTTTTTTTACAGTAACACCTCTCTCTCTCAAAACACATAACTAATCTCTACCCCACTAACACAAACCTCAGCACCTTTTTATTTAACTCGTCATCTCAGGACTCAACAACTCAGCACTTCTCATCACACTCTGACTCAACCCTCACCCACTTCTTCACCCACTAGCACTCAGCACTCGGCACCCCACTAACCCATTAACCTTCTGCACTCCACGATCAACAGGTGTGTCAAGGTGATGCCAGATGAGGGACAGGTAGGCAGACAGGTAGGCAGTATACAGGTGTGTGAGATAGAGGGGAGGGTAGAGATGGAGGGGATGAAGAGGGACAAAAGAAGAGTGCGAAGGAGGTAGAAGAGGATGGAGAGAAGGGAGGAGGAGGAGGAGAGAATGCAAGGAGAGAAGAGACGGTGGGATGAAAGGAAAGGAAGGTATAAGGGAGAAGAGGAAGAGGACAAGCTGAAAGGATAGAGCAAATAAATTACATGAACAAAGAGAAGGTAGGCAGGCAGTACAGGTGTGACAGGGGGGCAGGTAGGAGTGAGGGGGCGAGGGAGTGCCAATACAGATCCACCTCAATAGGGACACGTGCCTTTACCTGGCGGAATGTGGGTCACTAAGCACATCCGTGAGCTAATCATTGCCCCCTCCTGACCCCCTCCCTTACCTGTCACCTAGTCCTCCCCCAATCCAAAGCCCACCCACACCCAGTCTCTCAATCCAGCACGCTCCAGTCATTTTTTTTTTCAATCAAGGGTATAGTTAGAAGAGGAAGTGGGTTAGTGAAAGAGGTACAGGTGGAGAATAAGGTACTAGTGGAGGAGAAGGAAAGACGGTAGGAGTGTACTGTTGTATGGTGTGGGTTCGTTAATTCGTCTGATGTAGTCCAATGTCACCCAGTTCATCCCTACCAGTCCAGCTATTCCGGTCCAATCACAGACAGTCAGAAAGTCTACTACCTTCCCCTCCGTCTCCTCCCCACGCAGTCCACGCCGCACTCTCGCCCAATTAGTCAGTCAGTGGACCACGCGGGCGTCCATCATGCTGTCGCGTCCTCTATCTGTCAGCCAGTCCGTCAGTGATTTCAGTTTGTCAGTCAGGCGATGAGTCAGATTCAGTTGGCCGTGTCGCTCCACTCATGTTTCAAAGTTAGTCGCCTGGTAAGTCAAGCTAGTCAGTGAGCGAAATCATTACAAATCAGTCAGTACGTAAGTTAGCCAGTCAGTAAGTCCGAATGTCAGAATGTAAATAAAGTCAGCAAATAAGTAAACCACGGAAAGATCCATCACATCGTCAAGCTTTTACTTACTTCGGTCAGTCTCTAAATCGGTCAAGTCAGCAGGATATTCAGTAGTCAGTCAGTCAGTCAATAGGAGGCGGACCACGTGGGATTACGCAAAGCTGTCACAAGTCCCTAACATCAGAAACTGGGAAGTAGCGTCATGTCAGTTAATCAGTAGTCACCCACTTAGTCAGTCACTCAGTTTATCGGTCAGGACCACGTGGAATTACTCTAAGCTGGCAAGTCCTTAGTATCGCCAAAAAGTGAAAGGCAAGTCATGTCAGTTAGTCAGTTGTCAGTCACTCACTCTCTCATCTCATCCCACTCACCTGTAGATAACGAAGTGCCGGACGAGGAGGCGGTGGGCGGAGGAGGAGGAAACAGCCAGTCACTCATTCAATGGTTAGCCAGTCAGCTGATGTGATTGCCTCCTCGCTGACCACACACTCCCGCTCAGCACACCACAGCACCAAGGTCAGCAGCGGGTGACAGTGGTGGCGATGGGTCAGTTTCCACACCACACACACACACACGCACGCACGCACTCAAACACACACGCAAACACACGCACACACAGGTAGGTTAGGTTAGGTGACTTGGCCCACTCAAAAGCTTCAAGCCGGGACACGTGGGCGCCAAGATTACCCTCACACACAAACACGGTAGGTACGAGGTGAGCCGCCAGCACCTAGTCAGCGTCGCCCTAGCACGGAACTCAGCACCAGGTCAGCACCACGGAAACTCTGGCGGTGGCACACACACGCGGGTTCCCTCAGACGCCAGGCAACCCGGAGCGACGGCAACACATCCACTCTTTCCGGGCCCCGGCGGGATACTGATTGTGTTTGGACTTTGGAGTGGCCTCTTTCCCCTGGCTTTGCCCCAAAGAGACTATACACGAAGAGATAGTGGTATGTGGTAATTCCTCGGGCGTGCGGAAGTAGCGCCATCTATTGCAGCCCACCAAAAACGTCATTTTTTAGGGGTAGCTTTACTATTTTTAAAGTACCTGCCACAGCACCCTACCCTGCCCTTATTTGTTATTTTCATTATTGTAAAATGATTTACGAATGGGGTAAAGAAAAATATATTTGCTCTTATGTTTTATTAATATTATTTACACTATATCAATTTGTTATTTTGGGAAAATATATATATATATATATATATATATATATATATATATATATATATATATATATATATATATATATATATATATATATATATATATATATATATATATATATATATATATATATATATATATATATATATATATATATATATATATATATATATAGTGTGTGTGTGTGTAGCAAATATATCCAGTGCTTCAAATACAAGCAAAGCATACATTCTATGATTACTACAATGCCTTTGAAACATGCTCTTAGCTGAGTAAAAATATCATACTGCCACATAATGGCAAGCAGCATTGTGCACTGTTTGGCAGGGCAGATAACAAAAGCTAAGCATTACAACTGAAATAAACAATGGCAGACACCCAAAGCTTGTTAATTGGACATGATCTGATTTATAACAGGCAAAATCTACTATGATGTATTACATGCAATAATAACTGTATAAAAGTTGCAAGGCACATCAATATAAAAGCATCATAAGACATGCTGACATACATGATGGAGGATATCAAGAAGGTAACACATGAGTTGTCTTAAATGGAATGCAGTAACTTGGTGGTCCTGGGAGACAGCTGGGCATGGAAGTAAAAATGGAATGTAGGACACGGTATGATCTCACAAGCTCTGACCTTGGCATCAGCCAGTGTCCTGAAGATATTAAGCTCAGTAGGCACAACTATGCATTGGAGGCACATATTATGATGAAAGCAAATGAGACAAAAACCGGCAACTAATAGTGTAAGAAAATAGCAGGAAAGTTATGCTGCAGTATGTGACATACCAAATTACAGGGCAGAGAGTGATTTGTTTTTCAAGGGCTACATCAGTAAACAAGTAGCATTTATTGCAGGAACAGTAAAACAATATTTGTTTTTTAGCACACATTAAAGTTGGATGTAACAAAATCATTTGAAATGAAACTCCTTAAACTAGCCAATTCAACAAACCACTCTGTCTCCCCCCAAAAATAAGCATTATTTTTAACAAGGTTTACAAGGCATTAGTCAAGAATATCAACTGGCATTATATTTTGTCAAAAAAAAAAAAAATAAATAAATAAATAAATAAATAAATAAATAAATAAATAAAAAATAACTATAACTATAACTATAACTATAACTATATATATATATATATATATATATATATATATATATATATATATATATATATATATATATATATATATATATATATATATATATATATATATATATATATATATATATATATATATATATATATATATATATATATATATATATATATATATATATATATATATATATATATATATATATATATATATATATATATATATATATATATATATATATATATATATATATATATATATATATCTTATAATCATATATATATATATATATATATATATATATATATATATATATATATCTATGTGATTATATATAAGCAGAAAAACATTACATGCTATAGTACAAACACGATTACTCCTGGACGCCACATCAATGATGCCAGCCATGTGATGAAATTATATGCTGTATTTCACATCATGAAACCCATGCAGCCAAGTGTCACTGCAGCACATATTAGGTAAGGCAGACACCAAAAGCTTATTACCTGAACAAGATAAATTATAACAGGCAAAATCCACAATAAAGCATTGCATACTGTTTGGCAGGGCAGAGAACAAAGTTTCAAGCATTACACCTGAAATAAACAATGGCAGACATCCAAAGCTTGTGAGCTGAACAAGATCTGATTTATAACAGGCAAAACCAACAATGGTGCGTTACATGCAATATCTGGCAGGGCAGATAAATAATTCCTTGCATTACAACTGGAAAGAAAGTGGCAGACATCCAAAGCTTTGTTAAATTAACAAGATCTGACTTATAACAGGCAAAACCAGCAATGGTGCATTACATGCAATATCTGGCAGGGCAAATAAATAATTCCTTGCATTACAACTGGAAAGAAAGTGGCAGACATCCAAAGCTTTGTTAAATGAACAAGATCTGACTTATAACTGGCAAAACCAACAATGGTGTATTATTTGCAATATTTAGCAAAGTATATGGAAAACATTTCTTGGCATAACAAAAGCAACACCAAATAATGGCAAACATCCAAAGAGTGGTGGCATGGTGATAATTTCTGAAAACAAAATAACATCAAAATCAATTAATAAATTTATTATACCAATTAATACCAAAAACATTTGTTCAACATGCTGCAAGAAATTAGGGAGCAGACCTCACATGCAGGATAGATTTTCAGCTTCAGAGATAGGCAAAGCAGGCAATATATGATTATTATGTTGCAATAGACAATGAAAAAACATTGATGCATTAAGCTAGAAAAAAATCACTTGAAGAAAACATAGGGCACAAAAACCCATCCCCAGCTGGCGTACATGCACACCATTCTGTTACAATCATGCACACTATCAATCCTGAAGACTGAAATATTATGCTGTAAAAGAAACTTATAAATATCATGAGTAAATTTATATCCCTAATTATTGTTATTACTAATGCTGCAATTTAATTAATTTCCTATTTTTTTTCATTTTGGGATGGGTCTGCTCCCTATTCCTCCATTTTAGTTTGTAGTATATCCTTAATTTTATGTAGATGCGGTGAATGTTTTCAGTTAGCTGGGTGGAACACAGGTGCAGAGGACTTAGAAATTCATGATTATTTAATTTAGACAAGAGCATTTGGGAGACTCTAGTGCCCAACATTGCCTTCTCCAGTGTTGCCTGGAGAATGGCTTCAACTTCATGAAAGTGTTTAAAAACACTATCACTGGGCACAGAGAGTCCCCCAAATGGAATATCTGGATTGTTAGAAAAGGCTTTAAAATAACAAAATAAATTTATGTTGTCAAGTTGTTGTTTTACATCCAACAGATGCTCCCTGCAATGTTGACAATTATGTTTTTTCAAATTTTTTTTACAAGTCCAGCCAACTACATAAAACAAAGCATTGACCTCAGCAGGTGGCATGCTTGCTACTGACTCCTCATTGTCCGAGTCAGTATCTGATGGGGGCAAATCTGCATCACAGTTTGAGGTTACGTCAAGGAAGTATGACTCATCCGCCTCACAGTTACTTGTCTGGGGAACTTGTGAATAATAATTGGTCATTACTGACTTGAGGCCCTTCATAAAATTGTAGGCAGTGGGATGGTCACAGTTCCCAAATCTAACCCTCAGTCTGGCAAACAGATTTTCAAGACAGTCCTGATTTAATCGCCGAGTGAGGAGGTACTTTACTTGATAACTCTGCAGATCTTGCCACAGAGCATCAAGTGCTGTCAAGTTGATGAGCCAGCCATTTACACAGTGAATGCGTACATGAGGTGGAGCACAGACCTTTAATGACAATAAGTAATCTTTAGTCTCTTTTATGATTTTCATATGACATGAATTTGAAGTAATGGCAGTACGGGCATCTTTATAATTATAAATGGATGAATTATTGAAACAATCAAACAAAATGTCCACCTTATCTATGAATTCTGCAGTATAGATGGCTTTCTGTGGTAGCATTCCTGATGTTGAATGAACGAAAATTCCTGCCGCCACAGTATGACTCATCACTTGGGCAGCAAGATTGACACGCATTTTTGAAAAGCCTTCACCACACATATGTTTGCTGCTCAATTTAGGAGCAAGTCTAATACTTTGTTGCTGATCTTTTTCAAAAAACTTTTTTATGTGATCCCATGAAATTTTATTTTCTCCAATTTTAATATCATATTTGAGAAGTGTGTTCCTCAGGCTTTTCAAAAGATGTGGAGAATCAAAAAAAAAGTGAACCTTCTCACCATCGACTGTAAAGGAAGGATTTTCAGTTGTCATGCCAAGAGTCTGGAACAAGGAACGATGCACTCCCTCTTGATCACAAACTGTAAACATAACTCTGTGTCCTGTGTCCTTGACTTTTTTATTGCTGTTTCATACAGTTCCCTGATTTTACAAGTTTTAATCCTCCTGAATAAAAGAAACATCCTAAAACAAGTTTCCATTTTTCAATAAGCCCTTAACCATGAACACGAGTGCATGATTTGCTGGTTTCAAACTCTTCCCATGCTCTCCGAAATCCTCCTTCCTATGATAGAATCAGAGGCTTTGTCAAATGCAATGATTCTTAATACTCATGGCATCAAATGCAATCCCACAAAGTGTCTCTTCTTTGACAAAGCCTGTGCTCTTTTCTTCAGGGCTGTCAGAGTCTGTTTGCTCCAGCCAACATTTAGTGAAATACCCCTGAGCCATGAGTGAAGTGTTGAAACTGAAGGCAAATGAAATACTGTGCTGAGAAATCGATAAGCCTTTGGACTTTGATAGTACAAGGCCAGAGCAAACCTCCTCTCTTGTACCCCATATCTCCTACCAGGATTAGATCTAGCAGCAAGTTTAAACTGTCCTTTGAAAAAATCCACCACTTTTGGATCTAGGAAATTGCTGGCTTTGGCCAAAAACTGCCCAGGAGTGGTAATGGCCTGAGCTTTGAGCTGCCTCACCTGCCGGCGCAGACGGCAGACCGTCTTCTGCAACAATTGCAGTTTTGATGTCTCTGAAAATGCATACACCAATATTAAAAGTTAAATTTCACAGCACTCTTCTCACAATTCTAAATAATAAAATATGTGCATGTTAATGCATTATTATTGCTATTAGGACAGTGAATCCAAGCAATGACATTTTATCTGCACGCCAGCTTAGACTGGAAAGGCTTTAGTTAGATTACCTGACAAGAGTAGTATTTCCAGATGGGGGAGAGGGTACAACTGGAGACTTGACAGAAATAATATCAAGATCTACAAGCACTGATTATCCATATACATCTCTGGTGTTCAATCTCTACTGAAACATACATCAAAATGGTGCCACACTAAAAATCTAAAAATTCTCTGTTTCTGCAATGTTAGTCATACCCAAATCCTGCCTGCTGTCTAACTTTCCTTTTCACAATTATAATCCATTAAACTGGTGGTCTCCGGGATGTGCCACTTTACCCAACAAACTAATCCTTATTACTTATTAAAACCATTTGAACACTTGCATAGATCATAATTCAAGTATTATCCCAGCTCTTCCACATGTCCATCCAGTGTAATGTGGGTGATGTGGAATGGTTCAGCCTCATGTCTCCCATGCATACATTAAGTTTAGAGAATAATACTGTTCCTTGTAGCTCCCATTTCCCTGATACTCACGACTATCCCTTTAAGAATAACGTATGAAGAATCACATTTTTTGGTTTCATAATACAAGGAAAAGCCTGAGTATGTGATTAAAGATGGGATATTAAATAGCAGGGATATTGACCTCATTTCTAGGGTGCTGCCATGTTTGGGAGTGAATGGTAAACATGATCACATCAGTAGCATGGACAAATGTTTGTTAGTGGCACTTCAGGGTTATGCTACCTCTTCAAAGCTTGACCAGTCATGGTTTAAAGTGGAACAGGATAAACAAGAGACAGGCAGGTATTTGTGGACACTACTGTTACTATCAATTGCCAGCCTATGGCAAAATTAGAACCTATGCTATCAAGAACATAAGACCTATGTTCTGATCACTCACTACTGCCATAAGAATATAATAAACAGTTTAAATGTCATTCAAAATATCAACCTTTTTACATATATTTTCTTAAGATATGTACTGGTGTAAAAGCTACATATTGAACTCAATTTGTATGCAGGGATGTGAGGTATATTGTTAAGCTGTAATGTTTCCAACACATTAAATGTGGTCATAACAACACTGAACAGTAACTAGAGGATAAATTATCACTGAGCACAAGAGGTTGCTTACTGTATTTTGGTGAGCTTGATGGCCGAGTCAGGTTTCCTCCAACCCCTTCAGTTTCACACCCTGTTGAGAGGCAATTTCTCAATCACAGTGAAAAATGGATGCAAATGGTCACTAAAATTAATTATTATACTTGGCGTCACAAATTTTGGCACAGAATTTAGAGAAGGACTACCAGACTTGGCGTGAGTCTCTGTTGAGGTAAATGATCCCCTTCACTCATTGGGCTATATGTACATTGTTTTAATGTGCATCATTGTTACGTTAAACGATGCTGATGCTGATGATGTATTATTGTCTTTTTTTGTCATTTTATAGGGCAGGACTACTAAAAGTAAGGCTATTAGCATCAACTTTCTCTCTAAATCAGCATTGCTATCAGCTATATGTACAGTTATTCTTATAATTACTCTTCCTGCTGATAATGGAGATGCATGTCAGGATTAAGCATCACATACAAGGAAAGAATTGTTATAAAGGGAAACAGGGAACTTTTAGGTTCATATAATAGACAAGGTTTGTTATACACAAAAAAATTGGATGCCTCAGATGTTAAAGATTTTGGGATATAACATCACTCCCCTCCTCCAAATTGGTTCTTTAAAGCAAGGGTTGACTATAGCTGATTATTTTTTGCGGCAGGTTTCATAACACTTTTTTTAATGCAAAGCATCTGGAAATTAATGATTATTACGAAATACGTCTCATGAGTAGCTACTAACCTTGACAGCCTGAAAGGATGCACCATCAAAGACTGTAAAGGACAAATGTATTATATACAAAATAACATGGTTCTGTGAAAAAAAAAAAAAAAAAAACTATGACAATCAATATCAAATCATTTCAGGATACATAAATTAGCAGTTATATGAAGGAATTCTACAACTCTCCCGGGATGCCTAAGTTAAATAAGTGAGGGAATTTAATTTTTTCCTTTTGTTTGTGTAAAATGATGCGGACATATGCATGCCTAATGTGATGAGTATAAATTTATATGATGGTGAAATATCATCCACAAGGTAGGATGGTCCACGCTCAAATGCTGATTCAAACTATCAATCGCATTTCATTAATAGCTGCAATTTCCTTGAATCAACCAAACATTCTGTGAGAAAGTACTATTTTTAATGATTTTGTTGCAATGCTGTGGTGGTCTGTTATACAGCTTTTTCATCAAAGCAGAGGAGTTATTCCCTCTCCCTCTGCTTCAGAGGAGCATGATGGCGTGCTGCTTTTGCATGATTTTGTGGAGTTATAATTAGATTAACAACACAACAGTCAATAAAAACTAATAGTATTCATACCAAAATCAGCACATGGAGCTGGTGCAGTGCAATGGGGAGCACACTCATCAGTGTCAGGCTGCAGCTCATTATTTTCATGTGTGGCTTGGGGGACACTGAGCAGCTGTGTGTGGGGTTGGATAATGCCACATTCCTCTGGGGGTGGCTGAGTTCTGTTCAGCTCCACCCGTGGTCTCTTTCTTGGACTCTCCTCTTCGGCTGCCACATTCTCTTGGGTATTACCGAAACCTGTGTTCGGATCTGTTGGGATGTGGTTTTGTTAGATGTGGAATAATATTCGACAGCGAAACATGGAAGGAAACGGAAGAGTATGTCCACATGGTAAAATACAGAGATGAGAATTGCCAAGTGGGTTTGATGGTGTACCCGGGAATTAAGAGGCCAGGTGATGTTATGATCATGAAGGAAGAGTTATGGGGTATGATATGAACTGACTTCATTAGTCAAGTGATTAGAAGAGGTATATTGAAATTTTTTGGATACTGAAAGGATGTACGTATGGGGACAACTGGGTGAGAAGGGAGAGAGATGCAGATTTTGATGATGTATAGCTAGTTACACCAATGAACACTTAGGACATACACATTCACAAAGGCCACAACTTTGGCTGCTAGACGGAAAAGCACTAAATTTAAAGTCCTAGGACACTGAAGGGATTAATAATAAGAAAAGCAATAATAATAAATGAGTATAGCTAAATATAGTTATGATATTTTTGTTTATGTTACTATTAGTATTAGAAATTTTAAACACTAATGATATATTAATATAAATATTGATAAATCAATGAAAATTAATACATTAATTGTATTCATACTACCACTAGTAATATTAACACTGCACCTAAAAGACTGAGCAAAACACTGAATCTGAAATAAAACGATAATTGAGCTGTCTCTGTCTGAAAGTTATGTGAAGCTTGCTCCATGCACCGTGATAGGAATGGCATGGATGTAGCCAGGTTGCTGAGATACTTATAGTCACCAACCACTTGTAAGGCACCAATTTGTGTTGGAAGCATTGGCGGCCAACATCAGAATGAGTGATTCATCATAATGCAAGATTACCAGGAAAAAACATGAAGTAAAGGATGTCAGTGACACAGACAACATTAAATTGCAAACTTGAAAATCACCAAAGTATGAAGATAAAGTAAAACAACAACAATAATAATGAGCATGGCAAGATATTAATGGCTTATTACAATGTAAAGTAATTACCATAATTATTTTTCACTAACCATAATGTGGCAGCACAATCTGTGTAGAGGAGAGTTCCAACTCCATTGGCTCCAAGTCAATGGCGGCTGCATTGTGTGATGATGCTGAGGTAAGCAAATCAATCAAAAGTAAGTGATAATGATCACAAAACTACTATTTGTTCTTATCTGTCAGGTGAATACACTCAACCCATCAAGTGTGGAAATCTAACTTTTGTTCAATGCATCAAGGTTTCTTTCACTATTAGTCTATTACCAACTCATGCATTGCATTTGGTACACAAGAAAATGTTGTGACTATTACCCGGGAACCCAGTGGGTGGTTGCTCCTCATGGCCATCTGCAAAATAGATAATGGTATAAGTATTACATTTACTAACACACACACACACACACACACACACATGAGAGAGAGAGAGAGAGAGAGAGAGAGAGAGAGAGAGAGAGAGAGAGAGAGAGAGAGAGAGAGAGAGAGAGAGAGAGAGAGAGAGAGAGAGAGAGAGAGAGAGAGAGAGAGAGAGAGAGAGAGAGAGAGAGAGAGAGAGAGAGAGAGAGAGAGAGAGATTAAGAAAGTCATAAATAAGGAGCATGCATAACTTCGTCTCACCTGTGTGACGTGGGGTTGCAGTCGGCAGCAGCTGGCCCTTGCTGCCAAAATGAACCCCATCAAAGTGGTCACTACAGATGGCTTGAGTATGCTTTTGAAAGCCAATTTTCAAGGCTTTCACCCACTGGAGGCACCTGCAGTAAAAACATGGTAATTTTAACTAATTATTGTTAATCAATACAAAATGTAATGTAATGAAAGAAAGCAACAGACCTTAAAAATTTATATAATTTTTAACCCTTAGACAGCAGTGGAAATATACATAGACTGTCCTAAATTCAGTCTGTCAGTTTTGAATGGCAGAAATATAACAACACTTAGAGATTGCGGTAGGATCTATAGTAGACGATACAAAAAAATATCTACGTATTATGCAGAGTAATTATATATATATATATTTATGCTACGGTCCTAAGGTCGGCAATGACTATATGTATAGAGTATAGACCATTCATTTTTGGGGAGCTACTCCTCAAACACCGCTGTCTTCTAAGGGTTAATATGAAAATAATATTGGCTGCAATGCAATACCTGTTTATAATGAATGGATATGTTTGACTTTGGTACCCCTTACAAAATTTAATTTGAAACAAACTGAAGAAACAAACATATTTTACATATAGATTGTTTTCAAAACATTTATGATGCAATGCAGGGCAAATTTAAACAGACTGCTCTTTCCTTTGCTAGTGAAATATTTGTGTTTTGTCTTTCCATTATCATAATGTATTTAGTCCAAGGCAACTTCAAGTATACCTGTATATGTTGGGTTTAAATGAAATCATCAATCTGCATATAAAAATAAAAAAAACTGACTAATTTTGTATTGCCAAATATATACCTGTCCTTAGCAAACCTTGATGAAAGGCCCCAGTAGTTAGAATGTATCTGAGTAAGGATCGAGGAGGCCTCTTGTGAATTAGCTCAGTAATAAGACGGTGTCATCTAACAGTACTTCGGCATATGAATATGAGTCAATGTCACATAATAATTTACTTCTGACTATGCATCAAGTAAAGTGCAGCTTCTTTCAGATTTTGATAATACTGAATGAATTGCAGCCATATCTCACACAAAGTTAATATTCACACATTATAATCTCTACATCTTGTAATTTTGAATCTTTTGACACACACACACACATATATATATATATATATATATATATATATATATATATATATATATATATATATATATATATATATAGATATATATATATATATATATATATATATATATATATATATATATATATATATATATTTGGCAGCGAGGCAAGGTTAGGTAAATTTCTGAAATGTAATATGCTTCCCACTTCTTGTCACTGGCAATCAACGGTTAAGTCAGCGGGTCAACTCCAGCAACAGTTTGCCTTCCTTATGATTTTGTGAGGGGTTAGGGGTTTCTTCTTCCTAATTTAACTGTAATGTGAGGAGATAACTTTGGCCAAGCCTGTTCTGACCTCTTACCCAACCAGGCCTGTGGCCGGCTGCATCGATGCATTGAAAAAGTAACTTCACTGCTCAGTATAATACATAAATCGGTCCATAAATCTTTCACGTCAACATAAAAATCTAAGGGTTGAAAAATAATCATAGACCTTTAAGATGAGGACGGTTATAAGTAGGTGCCTTGCATTATCATGAAGAACAGTCACCCCAGTGTTGTCTGAGGGGATCTGTGGACTGCTTGAATGGCTTGTGTACAATATACATTACGTATTTCGCTTGCCTTCAGAGCACTGTTGTCTAGTTGCTCGCAGAAATTCATTATTTTGCTGAAGTTAGAAGTCAGAATTTCCACATATAACTTCACTTACCTTCTGGCATCCTTTGGGAATAAATGGAGCTTCACACCAGGGTGTGTTCTCCGTGTCTTCCCACAAACACAGCAGGCCGCACATTTGAGATTTGGAGCCATGGCGGGTAGTTACACGAGGGGCCGGTGTGTTGATATTTGAATGACGGCAGCGTTGCCGTCGATCTGAGAAAGACGTCTGGAAGTAGCGCTATAATAACCAGTATATCGGTTAGCCCAAGATAATCTTATCCACCCACTCTTTCCCCCTACAAACCAATAAATCTATGTAAATAATTACTGGAGGAATTAAGTCAGCGTGCTGCTAAAACACTGAGGTTGAGAGAAAAAAACATGTTTTGAAAGAAAGGCAGTTGGGCTACAACCTCGGTTCATTCCTGTGTGTATACAGACAGTTAAAACACATAAAGCACATCTAACCACTGCTAACCCCCCACAAATGCAGATAAAGTAATATAACCACGGTACAATAATATAGCATTACTAACATGACATGCAGTCAGGCTATATCTACCTGATAAATAGTTCTTACTGTTCATTTTAGTATTTTTCTTTCTTTATGTTTTTTTTTATTTAAAATGGGAAATAACCAGACTGAAGAAAAAAGTAGCAACATTTGCTGCTTGATCCCATATAGCAACACTGCTGATGGGTACTGGGGTTAGGGGGGTCGGTGTCTGGAGGGGGGAGGCGCCTGGATGTAAACAACGCTGCACCTGCGCCATCTGTTGCAACCGACATACACCACCACCCGCCCACGGTCTCCCATAGAGGCCCCCCTCTCCTGTTCTATAGCCTCCTTGCTCTACCCTCACTTCTCTCTCCTCTCTCTCTGCCTTCTCTCTGCTTGTGACACGCTGCTACCTGCCTCTGCTTTTGCTTTAGGTTTTGATTTCTCTCTCTCTCTCTCTCTCTCTCTCTCACCTCCTAGCTGTCCTTTTCCCCTTTCTTTCCCTCTTTATCCACGTTTCCTGTCCTTTTTCCTTTCTTTCCTTCCCCTCTGTTCCTCTTACATTCTCCTCTCTTGCTATTTTCCTCTTTTTTTTTCCTTCGTTTCCCTGTTTCCCTCCCTTTCACTCTTTCCCTCTCTTATCCTTCGTCATGATCTCCCTTTCTTCTTTTCCCTCTCGTATGCTCTTTCCTCTTTCCTTTCTTTGCCTTTCTCTCTCCCTCTCACGTATTTTTCCTCCCTATTTCACTCCCTTTCCTTCTTTCCTTATTCCCTCTCTCACTCTTTTTGCTCCCTCCTTTCGTTAGCCGCGTCCCTCTCACCCTTTATTTCCCTCCACCCTCTCTATTTCCATCACTTTCATTCCTTCCATTTCATCCTCTTTCCTACTCTCCGTTTCCTTCTTTCGTCAACTTCGTCCCCCTCACCCTTTCCTTCCTTCCACCCCCTCTCTTTCCATCACTTTCCTTTCTTCCATTCCATCCTCTTTTCTACTCTCCGTTTTTTCAACTTCGTCCCACCCACCCCTTTCCTTCCACCGTCTCTCTTTCCCCCCTTCACCTTCCCTCCCTCCCTTCGTCAGCTTCGTCCCCTCTTCATCCGGGAGGTAAAAAATGTCGCGCCGGAGGAAATAAACAGCTCAGCGGGAGGAGGTAAACAAGGAGCGTGTAAACAGAGGTGACAGACGCACGTGTGATGCGAACTTTTGATTCCTGCAGCGGCATAATGGATGGAAATGAGTATGTGTGTGTGTGGGGTGGGGGGTGGGAGGGGAAGGGGAGGAGGGAAGAGGAAGGGACAGGAGGAGGAGGAGGAGAAGGGGGAAGGGACAGGATGGGGGAAAGAGACAAAGGAGGCGGGGAAGGGAAAGAGGAGAAGGGGAGGTTGTTTTATTGGGGCAGAAGAGAGGGAGGGGATGAGGAGGGAGGGAGGAGGGATAGAGGAGGAGGGGGAGGGGAAGAGAAGTATGAGTGGTTGCTTTGTGTGTGGGGGGAGGGAGAGGGAAGGAGAGGAAAGGAAGGGCGGTTGGAGGGAGGAGGGGGAAGAGATAAAGAAGAAGGAGGGGGAATGGGTAGAGTAGGAGAGGAGGTTCTCTTGGGGGAGGAGGTGGAGAGAGGGAGAGGGAGGGGAGGAGGGGGAGAGAAGGAGAGGAAGGGGAGGTTAATCAGAAGTATGAAGGGATGAAAATTATTGTGTGTGGGGAGGGAAAGACGGGGAGGAGAAGAAGAGTGGATGGGAAACATGGAAACATGGAAACATGGAAATGCAGGCAACAGAAAGCCTATTGGCTCATTACGAGGTCGCCCGCTTGGGTGATTTAATCTGCTCGACCGCCACTTGGGGCTTGGTGAGCAGATGAAAGCACCTCGATATTGAGGAGCAGATGGAAGCCCCTCGTTATTCAGTTTACTCCTGACGCAGCGAAATGACGGTCGATTCTATATTTGAAGGAGTTGATGGTATTCGCATTTACTACTTTTGAGGGAAGATTGTTCCAGTGCAGTGCACTGCATACTCGAGGTGCGGTCTTACCATGGAATTATACAAGGATAGCATCACGTCTGGCGTTTTACACTCGAAGTTCCTCGCTATGAACCCGAGCATAATGTTGGCCTTGTTGTATGCTTTTTTACAGTGATTCGCGTGTTTCAGGTCACTGCTGATAGTGACTCCAAGATCCTTTTCCTCCTGCATCGCTTGCAGAGGTCTCCCATTCATGATGTATGTGTGGTTACTATTTTGGGACCCAATGTGCATGACTTTGCATTTGTCAACATTAAAAGACATTTGCCATTTTTCCGACCATTCGATAATGTGATTGAGGTCTTTCTGAATGATTTCGCAGTCGGTCTTTGTGAGGGCATCTCCACCCACCTTGGTGTCATCTGCAAATTTCGATATTGTGGATTTCAGTCCTGATTCTAGGTCATTGATATATATGATAAAGAGGATGGGTCCCAGCACTGACCCTTGAGGCACTCCACTAGTGACTGGTAGCCAATCGGAAGGCTGTCCGTTGAGTAGTACTCGTTGTTTTCTGTCGGTGAGCCAATCTCTTATCCACGCGATCAGATTGGCTCCGATGCCCGCCGAGTGCAGTTTCTTAAGGAGTCGCTCGTGCGGTACCTTGTCGAAGGCTTTCTGAAAGTCCAGGTATATAACATCACTGGGGATGTGGGCATCCCAGTTCTTATATATACCTTGGAAGAAGTCTAATAAATTCGTTAGGCAGGAGCGCTTGTTTCTGAAGCCATGCTGGGTGTCGGAGATTATATCATTGTTTCCTAGAAACTTAACAAGTTTATCTCTAATAATCTTTTCGAGTATTTTTCCTGCCACTGATGTCAAACTTATGGGCCTGTAGTTTAATGCAACGCTTTTGTCTCCTTTTTTGAAAATCGGTGTTACGTTCGCCATCTTCCAGTCTTCCGGGACCTTGTTTAGTTGAACTGACCGGTTGAATATGGTAGTGAGTGGTTGAAGAATTTGTTGTTTAAGCTCTTTTAATAACCGCGGGGACAAACTGTCGGGTCCCGTTGACTTGTTCGTGTCGAGTTTGTCCAAGTACTTTTTTACTTCTTGGTCGCATATTGCCTCGACTGTGAATACGGATGCGAAGTTACTGTTGAGGATTCTGGCCATCTGTTTACTGTCCTGAGTTACAGATCCAGTCTCGTCTGTCAGGGGACCAATATTGGATTTTACTTTCTTTTTCGATCTTATGTACGTGAAGAATTTCTTGGAGTTAGTTTTGATTTCGCGCGCTATTTGCTTTTCATAGTTGCGTTTGCTACTCCGAATAAGGCTGCGACAAGCTCTGAGGCTGTTGTGGTACTGTGTGCTGGCTTCGGCCGCAGCATTCTCTTTCATCAAATTATAATTCCTTTTTTTTAGGTATACAGCACAAATTATTTCTCTGGTCATCCACGGTGGATCTACGGCCCCATTTACTCGCCTGGATTTCGTAGGCACTGTAGCCTTCTCTACTTGCAACAGCTTATCTTTGAAGACGTTCCACGCGTTGTCGATTGTATTGTCGGTGATGCCAAGTTGGTCCCAGGTCGTAGGGGGAAGCAGTGCACGGGCTAAGTTGAAATTTCCTTTTTTGTAATCTGGTATCACTGATGGATTATCTACGAGTTTGTGACATATGTTGATATTAAAACGGATTAAGTGGTGATCGCACCCATTAAGTTTCTCACCAACTGTACAGTCGCGAATGAGGTCGGGGTCGCTTACTAATACCAGATCCAGCAGATTGTTTTCTCTTGTTGGTTGAGTTACAACTTGAGTGAGGAACGAATCCTCCACCATTTCTAAAAGCCTGTTACCCTCTTGATCTCCAGTCATCAGTCCCCAGTCAATGTTAGGGCAATTAAAGTCCCCAATTATAATTGCTTCCTTGCTTTGTGTTAGAGAGTGAATCTCTTCGTAGAGGGCAGTGTCATCGGCTGCCTGTTGTTTCGGAGGCCTGTATACGGTTGCAAGTGTTAGTTTCTTGTTATTTGCTGTTATTTCCACATAGACAGAATCGTATTTCCCTGCGTCCTGTTTGTCTATTTTTATGGCAGGGAGTGTACTTTTTACGTAGCAAACTACTCCTCCTCCTTTCTTGTGCTTTCGACTTTGTGGAAGCTTTCGTACCCAGGAATGACATTTCGGATTCTAGATGGGTAGAGTTGGCCCAAGTCTCTGTGATGGCTACCACATCTGGTTTCTCTGTTGCAATATACGCCCTAATTTCGTCCTTTTGGGTATTAAACTACGCATTTGTGTACATGATAGAAATGTGGCCGTGACGAGTTGTACCAGTTCGCTTGTCGGAGGCGTGGTTAGTTACACAGTTTCTTGTGAGTCGCACTGACGCTACGGGTTGGTTGATCAAGGGCTGCCTTTGCCCGTCCTCGCCCGCCGTTTTTGAAAGGCTTTTCGAAAAGCTTTTCACTGCCTCGTCCAGAAGCCTCCCGAAACGCGCCGATCCAACCTCATTCAGATGTAGTCCATCGTTCCAAAACAAGTCTGGGCGCTCAAGGAAGTGGTGCCAGGCGTTTGTAAACGCCACGCCTTCGTCGTCACAAATTTCCTTCAGACTAGTATTGATGTTGCTCGCTTTGCTGTTGAAGCCGGCGTAAGCGCTGATTCTGGGTAGAATTCCAGAGACAATGACGTGAGGGACTTGGTCTTGTAACGCCGAATGACCTGACGGTATTTTGATAGTAGGGCCTGAGTTTGAGTAGACTGAACGTCATTTGTCCCCGCGTGAATCAAATAAACTGTGTCTTCCTTCGCGAGTTCCGTGACAGCATCGACAGCCGAAGTAATGTCGTCCAGTTTGGCTCCTGAATACAATAACGCCTCCGCGTCTCTGTATTCCTGCCGCAGAATTCCGTTAATTGACCTCTAACCAGCGAGTCCCCTACAAGTCTAACAGATGTTTTCAGCTTGTCTGTGCCCAGAAACTGTGTCTGATCTACGCAGACCACAGCAGGAAGAATGGTCTTGTGGCGTCTAATGGATGAGTAGTGAGGAGTGGGAGTGTGGTGGCGACTGGACGTGGAGGCGTTAGGAGGGCTGGTAGAGGAGAGGGACAAGGGGGAGCCCAGGAAGATGAGGAAGAGGCGGAAGGGGTTGACTGCAGGGGAGTAGAGGAGGAGGATGTTGAGGATGTGGAGGAGAGGAGGAGGAGGAGGAGGAGGAAGGGAGGATGGGGTTGACTGGGGAGGAGTAGAGGAGGAGGATGTTGAGGATGTGGAGGAGGGGGCAGAGGCGGAGGAGGAGGAAGGGCAGTAGGGGTTGACTGGGGAGGAGTTGAGGCGGAGGTGGTTGAGGTTGTGGTGGGGGGGGGAGAATAAATGTATGAGGAGGCGGCAGAGGCGGAGGAGGAGGAAGAGGACGAAGGGGTTGGCTGGGGGGGAGTAGAGGAGGAGGTTGTTGATGATGTGGAGGAGGGGGCAGAGTTGGAGGAGGAGGAAGGGGCGGAAGAGAAGAGTGAGGAAGAGGAAGGGGAGGAGGAAGAGTAGGTCGTGGTGGTGATGGTGGGATGGGTGGGGGAGGGGGCGGGGGTGATGGCGGTGCTGGTGGTGGAGGGTGAAGAAGGGGGGGGGTTGGCGGCCTGTGGTGATGAGGTGGAGGAGGGAAGGGAGGAGGCGGGGGAGGGATGAGAAATGGAGGGGGCTGAGGAGGAGGAGGAGGTATGTGATCGGGTGATTTCGGAGTACGTAGAAGACGAAGAAGAAGAAGAAGAAGAAGAAGAAGAAGAAGAAGAAGAAGAAGAAGAAGGAGGAGTAGGGAGTTGAGGGTATGACGTCACGATGTCCCAAAGTAAAGAATTGGAGCGTTGTAGATCCTCGTTGGTTGTTTGTAGTGCCTGAATACGTAAGTCTAAGACACAGTACCTACACATCGAGTCGCTGGTTTGGTAGTGAATCGCAGCATATTTCTTTGAACAATTACAGCAATTGAAATAGTTGGACGGCATGATTACTTCTTTTTTTATTTACTGTTGCAAAACGATATAACTGTGAGCTTTACAGTTAAGATGAATTTTGTATCCGCGTGGGCTGTGGTGAACACCTAGAGGGAGGCGGCTTTAAATCGGTCGAGTCACGCGGGAGAGTTTAAGGTGTGGCGTCTATGAGGGCCCACACGTGTTTTCCCTCCGGGATTAAAATTCTCTGGGGGATTAAACTTTTCCTCCTTTTCAAAACAGGTGTGCTGGTATACGGGTCAAGCTTTGTACTTCTACGTTAGTGACAGATTTTCTACGTTAGTTAGACACAAGAAGCTCACTGTCTTTCACTGGGTGCTGTGTTAGGTCGTGTAGTTGTAATCCTATTGAGGAAAGACAGGAAACACAAAAAAGTCGATATATAACTTAACCGCTCGTGGATCAGCAGGGAAGTCCTCTCACTGTAAGATAATCCTCGCAACACTTCAAACACTAGTTAGACGCGTCACAGCACTGAGTTAGACGTTAATTAATTAGGTTGAGTGGTGCTAAATAAGACAAGTAAACAAGCACAGTTAGTCGTTCGATTTCTGATAAGGCGTACGGGCCTATTTAAGTAACGGTTAATTAAAAGCGTGGATGAACGGATTTCAAAAGTTGTGACGTTAAAATGTAACACACAGAGTCGATTCACACACAAAACAACAAGTGTCGTTTCACCAAACGAGGTGAAAAGCAAGGTTAAGGTTTGATGCCGCAGCAGCAAGGTCAACGTCCGTCCCTTTGAGGAGGTCAGGCGAGACTGTGGAGGTCAGGCGAGGAGGGGAGAAGGGGAAGAGGAGGAGATATGATGTTATTCTTCCTTTGAGAGGGTTATCAAAAATACAAAGGGGTAAAAAAGGAGTGTGTGGGAGAGAGGGAGGGGAGGAGAGGAGGGAGAAGAGGGGGAGGGAGGTAGGGAAGGGGTATTGTTCTATTCTAACTGTGCGTGGGTGTTAATCAGAAAGACGCGCGTGTGATGTGAACTTTTGATTCCTCCACCAGCAGCATAATGGATTGAAATGAGTGTGTGGGAGGAAGGGAAGGGAGGGGAGGAAGGGAGAGGAGAGGGAAGAGGTAGAGGAGGCTAGGGCAGGGGGAGAGGAGAGGGAAGGGGTAGAGGAGGTTAGGGCAGGAGGAGAGGGAAGGGGCAAGAGAGGGAAGGAGTAGAGGAGAGGAAGGGGGAAGGGAGGGTGCGAGGTATCGAAGGGGGAGAAGGGGAAAACGGGGGGGAGGGGAGGAGGGGAGGAGGTTAGGGCAGGGGGAGAGGGAAGGGGCAAGAGAGGGAAGGAGTAGAGGAGAGGAAGGGGGAAGGGTAGAGGAGGGGCAAGAGAGGGAAGGGGTAGAGGAGGTTAGGGCAGGAGGAGAGGGAAGGGGCAAGAGAGGGAAGGAGTAGAGGAGAGGAAGGGGGAAGGGTAGAGGAGGGGCAAGATAGGGAAGGGGTAGAGGAGGTTAGGGCAGGAGGAGAGGGAAGGGGCAAGAGAGGGAAGGGGTAGAGGAGAGGAAGGGGGAGTGGTAGAGGAGGAGAGGTTATTTTGTTGTGGGTAAAGAGGGAGGAAAGGAGGGGGAGAGGAGGAGGAAAGGGAGAAGGGAAGGGGTAGAAGGAGGGGGTATTGTTTTGTCCTTGCTTCGAGAGGATTAATAAAAAACTGAAAAGGGGTAAAAAGAAGTGCATGGGAGGAAGGGAGGGTGCGAGATATCGAAGGGGGGAGAAGGGGAAAACGGGGGGGGGGGGGGTTGCTATTTTGAACTTCGAGGAGGCTTTAAAGCAGAAATACGAAAGGTTAAAAAAGGAAGGCATCGGGGGAGGGGGACGAGGGGAACGAGGAAGAGGGGAAGGAGGAGTTATTTTGGTCTTGCTTTGTGAGGGAGGGGAGGGTAATGCATCACAAATAGAGGTAGAGAAGAGGCTGTTTTTTGTTCTTAATTTGGGAGGTCAATCACTAACAAGAAGAGGTGAAAAGGATTGTATAGAGGTAAGACTGGAAGAGCGGAAGGGAGGAGAAGAGGAAACGAGAGAAGGAGGGAGGCAGAGGAGGGGAGAAAGAGAAGAGTGGAGGAGGAGAGAAGGGAAGCATGGGAGGATGTTTCTTTATTGTTCCTATTTTGGGGGGGTCAGTCACAACCACGAAGGGGTGAAAAGACGTACATTAAGGAGTGGGGTTATTCATTATTGGGGAAAAAGACATCGTAAATTGAATCTTTTGTAATGGGTGTTTAAGGGGTGAAGGAAGGGGAGAAGGGGGGAAGGGGCATTGTTTTCTTTCTGCTTTGGGGGGTTGATAACAAAAACAAAGGGATAAAAAGGAATGTACGAAGGGGGGTAGTTTGTTTTATACTTACGGGAGAAAAAGACATTGTAAATTGCACCTTTTGACATGAGTGTGTGTGTGTGGTGGGGGAGGTAAGAGGGAGAGGAGGAGGGAGGAAAGGGTATTGTTTTGTCTTTACTTAGGAGGGTTAATTAGAAACACGATGAGGTAGTAATGAGTTTTCTAGGGGGAGGGTGTGTTTGAAAGGGGATAAAAAAACAATATAGTGACCCTTCTGATTGAAATGGATGCATGCCAAGTTTTCTTTCCTTGAACCCAGACTAAGAAACGAAGACAGGAAGATGGAGATAGAAGAGGAGAATGAAGGCAAAGTTAAAACACGAATGGAGGAAAATAAAATAACGTAAAATAAGAAAATAAAATAAGAAATCAAATAAATAAAATAAGATAAAAAAAATAATAAAATAAAATAAAATAAAATGAAAAGATAAAATAAGAAAAAAATCAGAAAAAATAAAATAAGAAAAATAAAATAGGAAAAAAATAAGAAAAATAAATAAAAATAAGAAAAAAATAAAATAAGAAAGAAAATCAGAAAATACGAAAAAATGAGGAAACTGAACCTTCTGACTGAAACTAAAGCATGTCATCACGTTTTCTTCTTTCTCTGATCCCATACGGAGAAAACAGGAAGATAAAGACAAGGGGGAACAAAAGGAAAAAGCTGGAAAAAAATTGGACTGCAAGATAAGGAAAGAAAAGCTGACGGTAGGAACAGAGAGAAAAAAAGGAAAACTGGACTGCGGAAAAGCAAGGAAGGAAAAGCTGACTGTAAACATGAAGGAAAATAATAACGAGCTGCAGGGAGAAGCAAGGAAAAGAAATGCGGGTTGTAAAGACAGTTAAAGAAAAGAAAAACTCCTTAGATTAAAGAGTGTTGCGTGTCTGCCTTGTCGAGTCACAGCAACACACACACACACACACACACACACACACACACACACACACACACACACACACACACACACACACACACACACACCTGGATTCGAAAAAGCAGGGCAGGTGAGTGAGTATTGCACGAGCCAGGTGTTGTTGCTGTTATTGTTGTTGTTGTTGTTGTTGTTGTTGTTGTTGTTGTTGTTGTTGTTGTTGTCTGTGGTGGTGGTGGTGGTGGTGGTTGGGTTATTATTATTACCTTGTTATTGCATCTGTTATTGTCAAAGTTGTTGTTGTTGATGTCGCCGCTGCTATTGTTGTTGTTGACACTACACTTCGAGTTTTCTGGGGTGTATGACACACACACACACACACACACACACACACACACACACACACACACACACACACACACACACACACACACACACACACACACACGAGCAAACAAAAACATACAAACATAAAACCAAGAAAATCAAACAAATAAACAAAATAAAATGAATAAATAAAAACACGAAACAAGTCACATACAAAACAAAGGTAAAAACAAAATAACACAAGTTCCATCCCCAAAATCAAAACAGAACAAACTATAAAAGCTCAATTAAAGGATGAATAAGGGAGATAAATGAGTCAACAAATAATAAAACAGAGCAAGAAACAAACAAATACAATAGCTTAATTAATTCCAGGTATCCGAGTCAGCCGTGTCACAGGTAAGAATTTCCAGGAAGGTGCGAAGCTGAGGGGACGAAGGCGGAGGAAGAGGACGAAAGAGAGAAGTGGAAAAGAGCACTGAGAGAAAATAAAGGTGGAAAGAAGAGGGCAGAGGAAGGAGAAAGAGGAGTGAGAAAGAGGGGTGAGAGAAACGAAGAAGTGAGAGAAAATGAGAGGAGGAAAAAAGCACTAAAAGAAATTAAACTGAAAAGAGGAAAGAGGAGGAAAAGAAAGAGGACTGAGAGAAACGAAAAGTGGAAAAAGGAGAAAAGTGGAGGGAGAGAGAAGGATGAAAGAATCCCACGTGAAAAGAGGAGGAAAAGGAGAAGAAAAGACTAAGAAACGAAGAGAAAGTGGAAGAGAGGAGAGAAAAAGGGCTGAGAGAAAAAAAAGAAGAGGAAGAGAGAAAAAAGATGAAGGGAGGAGGAAGAGGAGGAGAGCTGAGAGAAACTAAATGTGAAAAGGAAAGAGGAGAAGAGGACTAAGAAAAATGAAAGGTGAAGAAAGAAGGAAGAAGAGAGGAAAAGTGATTTGAGAGGAACGAAAGAGGAAACGAAAAGGAAAGAGAAGGAAAAATAGTGATGAGAGAAACGAGGGTGAAAGGGAGGAGGAAGAGGGAAAAAGAAGGATGAAGGAAAACATAGATGAAAAGATGAGGAAATGGGAGAAAAGAGAACTGAGGTAAACAAAGTAAAAAAAAGAGTAAGGAGGAGAGAAGAGCTGAAATAATGACCTCTTCTCCCTTTCACTCTTCTCCCTCTTCTTCATCTTATACTCCCCCGTCCTCCCCTTCCCTTAAAAACCACTCCCTTCCCCTCTTCTATCCCGATCAATCCACTCCCTTCCCATCTTTTCTTCTCTCACCCCAATGATACTCCCATCCTCCTCCTCCCCCTTCACCCCTTTCCTCTCTTTTTTTTCCCTTACCTTTAAATTCCTTTCATTTTTTTCCCTCTTCTATTCACAGTCATCCGCTCCCTCCTCTTCTCTCTCACCCATAACCCCATAATATTCCTCTCCCATGTTTTCCCCCTTCCTTCCTTCCCTTTCCTCACCCCGAAGTCTTTAATTTCTCTCTCTTTTCCCTATTTTATCCTCGTCTGTACACTCTCCCTTTCTCTTGCCCAAAACACACCCTGATACTCTTTTCCCTTTTTCTCCCTCTTCATCTTTTTTTTATCTTTCTCCCCTTTCCTCCTCTTCCCTTTAAGTTCTCCGCCTATTCTCCCTTCATTCCACATCTATCATCTCCCTCCCATTCTCTTCCACCCATCACTTTAATACTCTTCTCATTTTCCCTCTTCTCCTTTCCTTCTATCTCTCCCCTCACCCATAATTTCCTTTCATTTTTCCCTCTTCCATCATTATCTATCCACTTCTTCCACTTCTCTTCTACCTCCTCTCCTCCCCCTCTCCACCTTTTATATACTCCTCCCTCCCTTCCTCCTCCTCCTCCTCCTCCTCCTCCTCCTCCTCCTCCTCACCTGGAAG
This sequence comes from Eriocheir sinensis, assembly GCF_024679095.1. NCBI lineage: Eukaryota > Metazoa > Arthropoda > Malacostraca > Decapoda > Varunidae > Eriocheir > Eriocheir sinensis. The sequence continues at coordinate 90,201 of NW_026111829.1, forward strand.
CCGCTCAGACCTAAATATTACCTTCCTAATTAAGGCTTCGGACGGAGGAAAAGGAAAGTCTGTATGAGATGAAGTATGGAGGAAAGGAGGAGAGAGAGAGAGAGAGAGAGAGAGAGAGAGAGAGAGAGAGAGAGAGAGAGAGAAAGACTTATGTGTGAGCGTCTGTGTGTGTGTCTGTGTGTGTGTGTGTGTGTGTGTGTGTGTGTGTGTGTGTGTGTGTGTGTGTTAAAGAAGAAAACACACAGCATACGTCCCAGCCTCACTTTACCCTGCCTGCGCGCACACACACACACACACACACACACACACACACACACACACACACACACACACACACACACACACACACACACACGCAAAAAAAACAACAAACAAACAAATAAAAAAGCAAAGAAATCGCCCTATATCTCTCTCTCTCTCTCTCTCTCTCTCTCTCTCTCTCTCTCTCTCTCTCTCTCTCTCTCTCTCTCTCTCTCTCTCTCTCCCTGCATTGTTTCTATTTTTGTCTTTCTCATTTTCTTGTTTCAGTTCTCAGGAGGAGGAGGAGGAGGAGGATGGAGAAGAAGAGGAGGAGAAAAATGAGGAAGGAGAGAGACAGACAGAGAGACAGACAGACAGAGACAGACAGACAGACAGGCAGACAGACACACACACACACACACACACACACACACACACACACACACACACACACACACACACACACACACACACATGCACTCACATTTTTATGCAAAATTTAATAACCAAGAATATCTGCTCTGTTCCCTCCTCCTCCACCTCGTATTCCACCTCCTCCTCCTCCTCCTCCTCCTCCTCTTCGTATTCTTCCTTCTTATTTCACTTCAACTTTTACTCCTCTCCTCGTTTTCCCTAGCCTCCTCCTCCTTCTTCTCCTCCTCTCCCCCCGTCCTCCTCCTCCTCCTCCTTCTCCTTCTCCTCTCCCCCCGTCCTCCTCCTCCTCCTCCTTCTTCTCCTCCTCTCCCCCCGTCCTCCTCCTCCTCCTCCTTCTTCTCCTCCTCTCCCCCCGTCCTCCTCCTCCTCCTCTCCCCCCGTCCTCCTCCTCCTCCTCCTTCTTCTCCTCCTCTCCCCCCATCCTCCTCCTCCTCCTCCTTCTTCTCCTCCTCTCCCCCTGTCCTCCCCTTCCTCCTCCTTCTTCTCCTCCTCTCCCCCCGTCCTCCTCCGAATACAACATAGATGGCTACAGATTCTTCAACAATGATCGTGTAAACCGTAGAGGGGGTGGTGTCGCCCTTTTTGTCAAAAGCTACTTGCAACCTACTGACAAAACACCAAGAAACAGTAACGTTGAACATTTGTGCGTGCGAGTAAACATTGCAAAAGTCAATTTAAATATATCTGTCACTTACAGGCCTCCGGGGCAATCACTTGATGGCGATCTTGAAATGTACAGCGTCTTAAGGCAGTCACTTAATAACAGCGACTCACTGATACTAGGAGACTTTAACCTCCCCCATATCGACTGGGCGACACTGTCGGGTACAGAAGGTGAGTCCCATAGAATGATCGAATTTCTAGAGGAAAATTATCTAAGCCAAATGGTTTCTGAACCAACTCGACAAAATAACATACTTGACCTTGTTATAGCGACCCAAGATAACCTAGTCAGTAATGTCACGGTAGGAGAACACCTCGGTTCCTGCGACCATAAACTAGTGCGCGTTGACATTAGAGCTCAAACATCGGTGACTGAAAATAAAGTTAAGGTGCCCAATTTCAAAAGAGCCAACTTCGTAGAAATCCGACGAAAACTAATAGATATGCAACTATCAGATGACGGCAATGCAGAGGACGCCTGGCTAAACTTTAAAAATCACTTACTCACTCAGCAGGACACATTTGTACCCTTGTGCGAGAAGCGAATTAACACTAATAAAAGTCCACCGTGGTTTAATAGCGAAATTAAACACTCAGTCAAGGAGAAAATTGTCTTACAGGTTAAAGAAAGACCAAAGCACGCCCGAAAACATTAGACTTTACAATGATGCAAGGCGACGAGTAAAAAGATTAGTGCATCAGGCAAAGCGTAGATATGAAGAAAATATTGCAGCCAACTGTAAAAATAATCCGAAATCCTTCTTCAGTTACATAAACAACAGAAAGGCGATCAGAAGTGGAATTGGACCTTTAACAAACAGCGACGGTGCACTAGTGACTGACAGCCAACACGTTGCAAACCTATTAAATAATTACTTTTCCTCGGTGTTTAATAATAACAGTCCTCCCACCAACACCAGTACTAATGTAAATCCCGAGCATGCATTGTCTAACTTTGAAAT
>NW_026111829.1:97500-162500 GCF_024679095.1 Eriocheir sinensis
TCATCTTTACGTCTTCTTCACTTCCTATGTATCCTCCTTTTTTGTCTTCTTCTTGTTCTGTTCAATCCCTTTCTCTTTTTATACGTTTTTTCTTAATTTATAGTCTTTCTCCCACTTTTCTCTCCCATCTTCTTCTTTTTCATCTTCTTGTTAATATTTTACTTCTTCGCCTTCTTTCTCTTCTTCATATTCTTCCTTCTTTTTTATTATAAACTTCTTCCTTTCATCGCCTACCTCGTTTTTTTTTTTTCATAATCTACATATTCTTCATCAACTTTAACATACCTCCCTCCTCCTCCTCCTCCTCTTGCTCCGGACGTAAAGAAAAGCCTATGCGTCGTTTCTCTATTTCATTGTGTTTACCAGTGTTTGTTTGTACCCCAGTGTGTATGGGAGCACTCAGAATTTATGGCTTATATGTATGTAGAACCACGCCCCTCTCTCTCTCTCTCTCTCTCTCTCTCTCTCTCTCTCTCTCTCTCTCTCTCTCTCTCTCTCTCTCTCTCTCTCTCTCTCTCTCTCTCTCTCTCACACACACACACACACACACACAAACACACAATGCAGGAAACTGAGCCTTGGCAGCAGTGGGGGCAGGCTCTGCCGGGCAAGGGGCGGCGGCCGCCACCAGCTTATTTTGTTGTAACTGCCGCCGCCTCGTTCACCATGACTTTTGTCAAACATTTACAATACAAATGAAGACAAAATTAGTGAGCAGAATGTTCCCTAAAACCTGCAGCAAGCACAACATCCGACGCACCGTGCTCGGCACCTGCGTCGTGCTGGCCGCCGACGGCGGCGCCAGCGGCGGGGCTCGGCCCCACAAGGTGACCATCACCCTTTGCCGGCGTCGGGGGTGCTGGCGAGCCCTCAGCTCGCGGAAGGTGGCCGCCTTCGCCTTCCCGGAGGCGTCCGGCCCCACCTCCGTCACTGCCCGCTGGACCTGGAGTACCTCTTCAGGTGCAGCGGGAAACCAGACGCCGAGGCCACGCAGATCAAGATCTGTGTGGCGTACCGCGGTGCAACTCGCAAGGCCCGCGTTAGCCTGGAGGAGTTCCTGGAGGCGCTGCTGGATGGAGGGCGACCTGGCAGCTTCTACTTGTACATCTATGAAGACAAAGTCGGCCTCCAGCAAGCCAGTCAGCAGTTCCAGGCCCTTCCCACAACATGGCCACTGGAACAGAAACCCGACAAGGGAAAGAAGGCCATGTATACTGAAGGAAACGCCGCCAATGATGAAGACACCTACAACGAATGGAAAGTTTACCTAGAAAAGGTGTTTGCGGTGGAAGACGATGAAGGAGACACCCCCAATGATGAAGACACCTACAACGAATGGAAAGTTTACCTAGAAAAGGTGTTTGCGGTGGAAGATCATGACGATGACACTTACAATGACGATGACACCTACAATGAACGGAAGGATCTCCCGGAAAGGTGCTTACGGTGAAAGATAAAGACTTTGGCGAGGCGGCGCACGAGGTTGTGGAAGCCTCTGATGTCGATGCAACAGAAGAGGAGGAAGCCTCAAATGTTTCTGCCGCGAAAGAGGAAGAAGAAGAAGCCTCTGATGCTGGTGACGCAGAAGAGAAAGAAGCCTCTGATGTTCCTGCCGCAGAGGATGAAGAAGCCTCTGATGTCGGTGCCGCAGAGGATGAAGATGCCTCTGATGTCGGTGCCGAAGGAGAGGAGAAAGTCTCTGATGTTACCGCCGCAGAGGAAGAAGAAACCTCTGATGTTCCTGCCGCTGAAGCGGAAGAAGCCTCTGATGTTACCGCCGCAGAGGAAGAAGAAACCTCTGATGTTCCTGCCGCTGAAGAGGAAGAAGCCTCTGATGTTACCGCCGCAGAGGAGGAAGAAACTTCTGATGTCGGTGCCGCTGAAGAGGAAGAAGCCTCTGATGTTACCGCCGCAGAGGAGGAAGAAACCTCTGATGTCGGTGCCGCTGAAGAGGAAGAAGCCTCTGATGTTACCGCCGCAGAGGAGGAAGAAACCTCTGATGTCGGTGCCGCTGAAGAGGAAGAAGCCTCTGATGTTACCGCCGTAGAAAAGGAAGAAACCTCTGATGTCGGTGCCGCTGAAGAGGAAGAAGCCTCTGATGTTACCGCCGCAGAGGAAGAAGCCTCTGATGTTACCGCCGTAGAAAAGGAAGAAGCCTCTGATGTTCCTGCCGTAGAAAAGGAAGAAGCCTCTGATGTTCCTGCCGCAGAGGAGGAAAAAGCCACTGATGTCGGTGCCACAAGAGAGGAGGAAGCCTCTGATGTCGGTGCCGCAGAAGAGGAGGCACCCCTGCACGGAGAAGCCTCTCGGGGCGAAGTCCATTCACCAGTGACCGTCCCTGCCGCCCGCGCCACAGTTTCCCTCGCCTACCGCAGCCTCACCGTGGCGCAGAGATTCATCTCCCGCCTCGCAGGACCCGGTGACCGCCAGCTGGAGGACCTGCGGCGGAGCCACGGCGTCAGCATCGTGCGGGTCAGGCGAACCCTGCACATCAAGGGCAACAGGGATGCTGTGCTGCGGTGCCACCGAGACATACGCGACGAGATCGCCGAGTGGCGGAGGCGCGAGGCCGCTGAGGCTCAGTAAGCGAGCCACAGACATGCCTGTGACCCGTGACGGCCGCCTTAGCACCATGTTTCTTAGCATTTCTTATCATTTCTTGTCTTTCTTATCAATCTAGATATTCTGTTGTTGTTGTTGTTGTTGTTGTTGTTGTGTTCATAGCCACCTCCCCTGCAAGATCACAACAGATCACTCGGTTCTGTTGAGTCATCGTGAGCCGGTTTCGAGTTTCGGGTGAAGGCGCTGAATGGAGCGGCTCAGATCCAGGATGAACTAGACAGAGTGTATGACTGGGTGGGGATGTGGCAGATAACATAAGAACATAAGAAGAACGTAGGAGTCTGCAAGAGGCCGGTAGACCTGTACAAGGTAGCTCCTGTGAACCTAAGCTCCTGTGAATCTTACCCCACCTAATATCACCTAATATGACTTTTCCTTTTCCTTTTTCTCCTTTTTTTGTTTTTTTGTTTGAAGTGTTGCAATTTTTGATTCGTATTTTTTTTCCATATTTTTCTTGTGTATTGCTGAGTCCTTGTTCTTCTCTTCCTCGTTTTCTACCTTCTCCTCCTCTTCCTCTTCTGCCTGTTATTTTTTTCTCCTTTTGCAACACCTCTCATTTCTCTTCTTATTCCTCGTCCGCTTATACTTTCTTCTATTTTTCATTCTCCTTCTCCTCTTCGTCCTTCTCCTCCTCATTATCTTCCAACTCCTCCGTCCACACCTCTAGTTCCTCTTTTTTCTCCTATTCCACTTCTTTCTTCTCCATCGCTTCTTCTTCCTTCTTCTTCTCCTTCATTTATTCCTCATCTTTGTTCTCGTAACACTATTTTAATCCCTCTTCGTCTTCCATCACCTCCTCCTCCTAAACTTAAACTTAAAAACTTAAAAAAAAGGAATTATAACCTAATGAAAGAGAATGACACGGCCGAAGCCCGTACTCAGTACCACAACAGCCTCAGAGCTTGTCGCACCCTTATTCGGAGTAGTAAACGCAACTACGAAAAACAAATAGCGCGTGACATCAAGACAAACTCAAAAAAATTCTTCACATACATCAGATCGAAAAAGAAAGTAAAATCCAATATTGGTCCCCTGACAGACGAGACTGGAGCTGCAACTCAGGACAGTAAACAGATGGCCAGAATCCTCAACAGTAACTTCGCATCCGTATTCACAGTCGAGAACATCGAAACCATGCCCGAGAACCCTGACCCGCCGAGGGGAATCACGCCCCTGAAAATTGACTCAATATGCGACCAAGAAGTGAAAGAGTATTTGGATAAACTCGACACGAACAAGTCAACAGGACCTGACGGTTTGTCCCCGCGGTTATTAAAAGAGCTTAAACAACAAATACTTCAGCCACTCACTAACATATTCAACCAGTCTGTTCAATTGAAAAAGGTCCCGGAAGACTGGAAGATGGCGAACGTAACACCAATTTTCAAAAAAGGAGACAAAAGCGTTGCATTAAACTACAGGCCCATAAGTTTGACATCAGTGGCAGGAAAAATACTCGAAAAGATTATTAGAGACAAACTTGTTAAGTTTCTAGAAGACAATAATGTAATCTCCGACACCCAGCATGGCTTCAGAAACAAGCGCTCCTGCCTAACGAATTTATTAGACTTCTTCCAAGGTATATATAAGAACTGGGATGCCCACATCCCCAGTGATGTTATATACCTGGACTTTCAGAAAGCCTTCGACAAGGTACCGCACGAGCGACTCCTTAAGAAACTGCACTCGGCGGGCATTGGAGCCAATCTGATCGCGTGGATAAGAGATTGGCTCACCGACAGAAAACAACGAGTACTACTCAACGGACAGCCTTCCGATTGGCTTCCAGTCACTAGTGGAGTGCCTCAAGGGTCAGTGCTGGGACCCATTCTCTTCATCATATATATCAACGACCTCGAATCAGGACTGAAATCCACAATATCGAAATTTGCTGATGACACTAAGGTGGGGGGAAAGGCCCTCACAAAGACCGACTGCGAAATCATTCAGAAAGACCTCAATCACATTATCGAATGGTCGGAAAAATGGCAAATGTCCTTTAATGTTGACAAATGCAAAGTCATGCACATTGGGTCCAGAAATAGTAACCACACATACATCATGAATGGGAGACCTCTGCAAGCGATGCAGGAGGAAAAGGATCTTGGAGTCACTATCAGCAGTGACCTGAAACACGCGAATCACTGTAAAAAAGCATACAACAAAGCCAACACTATGCTCGGGTTCATAGCGAGGAACTTCGAGTGTAAAACGCCAGACGTGATGCTATCCTTGTATAATTCCATGGTAAGACCGCACCTCGAGTATGCAGTACAGTTCTGGTCTCCTAATTACAGAAAGGACATTGATTTACTGGAAAGGATTCAACGACGCGCCACGAAAATGATACCAACCTTAAGGGCTCAACCGTACGAGGAACGACTCAAGCGACTCAATCTCTTTACATTAGAGAAAAGACGCCTACGAGGAGATATGATTCAAGTCTTCAAGTATCTAAAAAAATTCAATAACGTCGATTACTCCAATTTCTTTGAATTGCAAACCAACCTAAGAACTAGAAATAACGGTTTACCCATTCAGTCTAGTCGATGTAACACAGACATCGGAAGGAGTTTCTTTTCAAACCGAGTCATCCGTCACTGGAACAATCTTCCTTCAGAAGTAGTAAATGCGAATACTATCAACTCCTTCAAATATAGAATCGACCGTCACTTCGCTGCGTCGGGAGTAAACTGAATATTGAGTTGCTTTCATCTGCTCCTCAATATCGAGGCGCTTTCATCTGCTCCTCAATGTCGAGGTGCTTTCATCTGCTCCCCAGGCCCCAGGCTGTCGAGCAGATTAAATCACCAAAGCGGGCAACCTCGTAATGAGCCAATAGGCTTTCTGTTGCCTGCGTTTCCATGTTTCCATGTTTCCTCCTCCTCCTCTCCCTTCTCATTACGCGGCTAGACTTGGAAGACTTCTTAGTGAGCAGGTGTCACTTTTCAGAGCATAAAAAACAGCGAGCCCCGACAGAGAACGTCACGTAAACAATCAAAGGACCACCAGCCAATCCCACCTTGACCATATAAGCGCGTGTTATGTAAACGCCCGCAGCATTCGAAATAAATTCACAGACCTGGAGGAACTTGCTGCAACGGAAAACTTCCACATTATCGCCGTCGCGGAGTCATGGTTAAATACAAATAACAGAGATTTTATTGCGGAATTTAGCTTACTCGGCTATTCATTTTTTTTGCGACAGAGAAAACAGAGTTGGTGGTGGCGTCGTCTTATATATTCGTGCTGGTTTAAATCCACGTGTTATCAAAGTCGAAAGAATAAATAATATAGACACCGTTTTCGTAGAGATTAAAAACCATTCGAGTAAATTAGTTATTGGCATTGTTTACAGACCTCCAAACCAAGCAATGCAAATAGACAGAAAACTGTTCGAACAAATTTCTAACATGTAATCAATCTGAAGCTGTAATTATGGGAGACTTTGACTTACCATTTAAGAGTTGGGGAGACACGTTAAATATACACTCGGGTCACGATCTATACAGTGACTTATTAGAAAGTGCGCTTTATCAGCATGTGCATAAACCAACTCGCGAAAATAACATCCTCGATCTAGTTCTCACAACTAAAGAAAGCCTAGTTAAGGATCTCAATGTTGGTACAGAATTCAGCGACAGCGATCATCGAATGATTTCGTTTAAGATAAAAATCAAAGAGAACATGAAAACGAGTGAAGAAAGAATACCTGATTACCGACGTGCGGATTTTGACAAACTAAGAAATTTAGTAGCGAATGCAGACTGGAGCGAAATTTCTGCAGCCTCAGATATAAATAAAGCTTGGGAAACATTCACAGAAACTTTAAGTAGAGCCGTGAATTTATGCGTACCATTCCGTAAAAGACGACCAGCAGCCAACTGGAAGCCTAAGTGGCGGAACAATCAACTCAAACGCCAAATTAAGAATAAAAATCGAGCGCGTCGCAAATACTTGATTACAAGTAATGAAACAGACACAACTGAATTCCAAAGATTACGCCGAGAAACAAAAAGAATCATACGTCTCAATAAAAGAAACCTAGAGCTTCATATTGCAAGCGCAATAGCAACTGTAACTGTAAAACGCTTTCCACCTCACAACAAACGTTTACAAGGCCACGAAGGCGAGTAATCGAGTTTTCCGGAGTATTTTCAAGATCCCATCACAGAGGCCTCGTCAGACTACCGCCAGGGCCGTAAACTACCCCTGGACGCGCCCACCACTCCACGACAGCCTTGCCCAGTGTGTGTGCCTGGACGCCGAAAGGTTTACCAACATGACCCCCGAAGTAGCCGGTGACGCGTGATTCAGGGCGCCGCGACTGGCTCGGGTCCGGCATGCATGGCAGAGTTTAAAGGCCCATCATTCATCCCTGCGCCGCCCTCAAGGTCACGCTGGCCTTAGCCCCGCCCCGGCACACGATAGAAAACGGGATTTTTGTAAGGCAGACTCCGGGATTTGATGGCGCTCCCTGCTGGAGTGACTGACTTAGTTTAAGAATGGCTGATTGAATGCCTTGACTGACTGACTGACTTATCTTGACTAGCTGACCATGCTGATGTAAGTGACTGACTGACTGACTTATCTTGACTAGCTGACCATGCTGATGTAAGTGGCTGACTGACTTACTGACTCGCTGGCTGTGTGGCTACGAAAATAACTGACTGAATGCCTGACTGACTAATGACTGACTGACTGACTGACTAGCAGTCTGACTACCTACGTAACTGTCTGACTGCCAGACTAACTAATGTATAATTGAATGACTGATTTGGCTGACTGACTGACTGACTGACTCTGTGGCTACGTAAAAAAAATGATTGGTTGCCTGACTGACTAAATGACTGACTGACTGACTGAATGAATGAATGAATGGCAAACGGACTGACTGAATAAATGAGTGAATGGTTAACCCGGTAGGAAGCAGCGGGGATCATGTTTCTTAATGGTTCCTCCAAGTGAGAAAAATGAGAAAAAATCACCCTCACACAAACCACTTCATAATATATATCCAAGCATTTGTGATCAGATTATGTATCATCTATTTAGGGGGGGTTATATCATGGCACAAATTTGGCCCGTCGCTGCTACAAGGTGAAGCCACAAATTTGGACCGTTGCTGCTACCGGGTTAACTATCTAACTGACTGGCTAACTGACTGACTGACTGACTGACTGGTGGACTGAGAGAGAGAGAGAGAGAGAGATGGGGGGGAGGGAATATATAGACGACTGAAGGAGTAACGGGGATAATATACAGACGGATAAAGGACGAGGAATAAATGGAACATATTAACAGATGAAGGAGGGACGGAGAGACACGAATAGAAAGAAACTGAGAGAAAGAATGTACGAGCAGGTATTAGACAAAATAGACAGGAGACGGTGACTAACAGTGGGACAGGAAAGGAAAGTGTGTTGGGGCTGGAAGAGGAAGAACAGGTGCGGGCATGAACGAGACGGAGCAAAAGAGAAGGAGACTGAATGAAGGACAAAGACGAAGAGAGAAAAAGAGGAAGTGAGCCAGACGTCGCCTGCCTCCGTGTGTTTCTTTCTTGTTTTGTTATCCATCAAGGTGAGGATATTATTTTTTTCATGGGTGTTAGTGAAAAGCCTATTCAGTATTGACGAGACGGCCGTGCCCGTGAAACGCTGCCACTGTTACAGAGGAAGTGTTGTGTTCCCACACGCTACATTCCCTGCTCCCTCAGCACAGCTCCGCCTCGCTATTTCCAGCACACTCCAAATTCAGGGTGACGCCTCGCCGCTGTGCTCAGCGTGATCAGCTCGCCTTGTGTCTCAGCTACAGTCGTCGTGTTGTTCCCTACATCACACTGCGGCCTCGTGTGTCACTGTGTGTGCCTTGTATGTGTGTGGGGAATGTGATGCGTCTAGTGTGCTGGCATTGAGATAACGTTAAACACTGTGTGTGCCTTGTATGTGTGTGGGGAATGTGATGCGTCTAGTGTGCTGGCATTGAGATAACGTTAAACACTGTGTGTGCCTTGTATGTGTGTGGGGAATGTGATGCGTCTAGTGTGCTGGCATTGAGATAACGTTAAACACCGGCGTACCAGAAAATTGAAAAGGGGGGGCCAATATATATATATATATATATATATATATATATATATATATATATATATATATATATATATATATATATATATATATATATATATATATATATATATATATATATATATATATATATATATATATATATATATATATATATATATATATATATATATATATATATATATATATATATATATATATATATATATATATATATATATATATATATATATATATATATATATATATATATATATATATATATATATATATATATATATATATATATATATATATATATATATATATATATATATATATATATATATATATATATATATATATATATATATATATATATATATATATATATATATATATATATACATGTATATACATGTATATACATACATATACATACATTGTACATTTTAGAAGTTTATTGGCAGCATACAAGTACAACATAAATCTGGGAGATTTAAATAATCTTAAAAGTACTAATTTTATGTTACTTGAGCGAACATTACTTTTAAAATCTTGATCATTTTTGTAATTTGGACTGCAAAAATTTACCCTCGAAACAACACTACTTACTCTAGAACTAAATGTTCTGATAAAAAAGTAATATACTGGCAAGGAAAAAATGTTATATTCATATAACATGTATAATCTTCGTTTATACAGGCTGCTGCTGTAATACATATTTTTACAAGATACATGGAAACTGGGTCAGGTATTCTATGAATACAAAATAAAAATCAACTAGATGAATTAGATTAGTTACTGTCAACAACAATACATTGTAACTGGTTTACCTCTCAAATTTAGGCGTCTGTTCTTACGTTCAAATTCATCAAGGACTTCATGATCAAGATTTGTGTCACAATGGACAGAGTAAGGCCAGTCCATTTAAACGACTTTCACTCACTGCGTTCCTAAGGTACGTTTTAAGCAATTTAAGGGCACTTAATAATCGCTCATTGGTGAAAGTGCTAACAGGTAGGGTTGAAAAATTTGCAATAGGGTGGAAAATTTTGGACGCGTGCCCAATTTTTTGGCACATGCTAATGTCTCAAGAACTTGCTTTGACCTCTCATGAGATTCACGACGCTTCCAATAACTCTGCCCCCGTAGATATTCATCTTCAACGAGATCGGCATCTCCATCAAGAAATTTCCATAAAATTCAACTGCCTCCTTCAGTTTACCAAAGCCATTATCAACTGAAAAAGAGGGAACAAGATTTCCCAACAAAAAACTCCTACTGTGTTTAAATGCAAACCTTTCCCTAAGTTGTGCTATAGCAGTGTCCGAAAATGGGAGAAAAATAGCTCTTCGATAGTACTCCTATGGAGTTGCTGTTGAAGGGTTAGCCTTTATTATGTTTATGATGACCACTGATTGTTCAAGGCTTCTGGATGATATCTCCGTGCCTTTCCTCAGCTTGGGCAAAAAGTTGGTTGAACTTATTTCCATCACGATAGGACTGAAATGCATCTATGCAGCTCTGTGTAGCTACACTTCCATGAGCACCCATCAGTTCTTGTTGTGACCCCTGCAGCTTTTCTGGCAAGGGTTTAGTGACACTTAGAACTGAGGTGAGCACTTCCAAACTCATGAGAAAACCTGGGTCACTTATTGCTATAGATTAGACTTGGCTGCTGATTCTTCACCTAACGTGTCTTGCAGTAATTATTCTTAATCATTATTTCATTATTTACCCACCTGATTAACTGAATTATCCGGGCATCAGCCGAGTCAGTAATGACTTTCCTACACCACATAAAGTACGTACGTGAAGCGTTTTCTGGCGTTTTGTGACCAGGGAGGAAATATGTAAAGAATGGAAAGACACAAATCCCAAGCCTGCGTGAATTCAAGAAATGACACACGCTGTAGAAAAAAAGTATTACATAAACAGAAAATGAAGTCTATCAATCATAATTTTTAGAAATTTGGAATCTGTGGTCAGAAAATATTATACGGATAACATGAATAGGCTACGGCCACGTGAGCCTACGTCGTCAACGAATGTTTCTCAAAATAGATCACCTGCTCTTATTCAACTCAGCAGCTCCATTGTTCAAGTGCTGAGCATACAATAGTCACTCAGCCACTCTACACTGTACACTGTCAACCACAATACTGTCATTAAAGGTGGTTTTATGAGGCGCTGCCTGCGACAAGGGGCCAAGCTCCAAAAGTAAACAAACGAGAAAACTGCATGTAAAGGTAATGACACGGCGTGCGTCGGTCGTTCACCATCGCTTTACTTTTAGTCCGTGGGCCACCCTGGAATATCTTACACTTTCGTCGGGCATCATTCCGCAGCGCTCGTTTTCTTCAGGATATAATAGGTTTTATTACATAGAAGCTAGTTTCGAGGAGCTTAACTAGTTTTACTTGCACGTTTACGAAATAATAGCATATTAAAATCTATTTTTTTATATGAATAGGATAGTATTCCACAAAAACTTGTGGTATTCTCTAATGCTTAAAAGCGCCAAAGAAAATGTACTTTTATGGCTGACTAAATTAAATTCAATATTTATTTATTTTTTTAATGCTTTAATGAATATTGAATTGAATAAAAAAGCACAAATAAAGTATGTCAAATATATGTAGTTTTATTTATACAAAAAAATATTTACGTACCTATTCTAATAAGGTTTTAATATTAACTGTAAACAAACGCCTTGCCTGTTCGTTCTGATGAATATTTCGACTCACGGGACTATTCTCGTTTTTTAAGAAGACAGAAGACCGTAATGTTAGTAAATATAATCCATATAATTTTGAAATGGCCTTGCGACTTTGGGAATTTGTTAGAACAAATTACTTGTATGTTTATTTTTACATTTGTTGTACTTGACATGAGACCGAATGTGCATCAGGCACCTGCCCACCTTGCTGGCGGCGGCGGGAGTCAACCAAGACACTCACCTGTGCCTTCCTGAGGAAGACGGGCCAGCTACAACGTCTGTGAGCACCTCACAGGACTTCACCAGGGTGAATAAGGTCTAACAGACCTTTACAGCCCTCACAACCACCAAGAAGAAGACGACTTGTCAAGGTGCAAGCTCCCACCCATGGGTCACCTCAGCGCTCACCAGACCAGATCTTCAGCAAAAACTGTACTTCTTGGGCTCCAGAGGCCATGGTTTCATGGCCTGACTAGTTCCTAGACACTGAAGAAGAAGAGGCAAGCTGCAGCAGTGCAGCTGGACTTCGGAATTCGAAAATGGAACCTCCTCATCCTCAGTGCCTTATTCATTGTAAAAACGATGACACTTGTGGTGAATTGAAACAGTTGAGTGATGTAAGATCTCTCCACTGTACTAGTCTCTGTGGTTGCTGTAACTGCCTGAACATGTTCAAAGAAATAACATCAGAGAGCGGGGAGGAAGAAATTCAACAGCTAGATGATGGGGATGGAATGTAGAGCACAGAAGATTGCTTAAATATGGAGAAGACCAATATGATACTAAGAGGAACGGCCAGCAGACTGGACAAAAGCCATCATTGTTCCAGTTTACAAAGGAAGGACAGGAGAGGGGACTGTGGGATCTATAGAGGTATAAGTCTGTTGAGTGTACCCGGAAAGGTAAACGGAAAAGTCATAACAGAGGGTTCAACGACTTACAGAGGAGAAAATCAGTGAAGAACAAGGTGGCTTCAGAAAGGGAAAAGGATGTTTGGAAAAATATTTTCCTTCAGGATGGTAATAGAAAAAAATTAAAAAGAAAAAAAATATACGCTGCCTTCATGGATTTGGATAAAGCTTATGACACAGTCGGTTGGGAAGTCTTAAGGTATATGATGTGGGAGGAAAACTGTTTAGTGCAATAGTCATTCTATGAGGCGGCATCTGCATGTGTCAGAATTAATGAAGAAACAAGTGAACATTTTGAGATAAAATTGTTTTTGAGGTAGGGGTGTGCAATGTCTCCATGGTTGTTCAATATTTATATGGATGGTGTTATGAGAGAAGTGAAGGGCAAAGTTGGGAAGTTGGAGTAAAAAAGTACAATGAGGGAAGGAAGTGTGTGCTGAATACAATTATATTTGCTGATGACACAGTGCTCATTGCAGAAAACGAGTGACTTACAAAAATTGGTTAGTGTCTTTGATAGTGTATGTAAAAAGAGAAAATTGAAAGTAAATGTCAACAAAAGTAAAGTGATGGTTTGTGAGTGGAGTAGAAGTGAGGGTGTGGATTTTGTATGCCCATATAGAGTGGGTATTGAATGTGAAAAGAATGTAAAATAACTTTGAATGATGAGGAAATGGAGGAGGTTAATGAATTTAAGTACCTGGGATCAGTTATGTGTAAGCATGGTGGTACAGAAGGAGAGACAAGAGAAAGGGCACTGCAAGGAAGGAAGGTGGTAGGGTCTTTGGAACGTATCATGAAGGGTAGAAGTGTGAGCATGGCGGTAAAGAGGGACTTGAGAAATACAGTAAAAGTACCAACCCTCACATATGCAAGCGAAACATGGGCCTGGAATGAAAGTCAGAGGTCCAGAGTGCAGGCAGTGGAAATGGATTATTTGATGAGTGCATGTGGTGTAAGTAGAATGGATGAAGTGTATAATGAGAGTGTGTATGAGCGTTTTGGAATGTGTCGTGAGGGTGTGGGGAAGAAGTGTGGAGTGGTAGAAGAAGTGAAATGACAGACTTTGAAGTGGTTTGGCCACATGGAGTGAATGGAAGAGGGTTAAATGACCAGGAGGGTTATATGAGTGAGATAGAGGGAGAATTTTAGAGGAAAACCGCCAGTGAAATGGAGGGATAGGGTGCAGGAGTATGTCAGAGAGAGAGGTGAAGGATCCTTGAGAAACCTTGAGCAGGCAAGAAGGGAGTGTCAAGATAGTGAGAGATGGAAGCTCCTCTGCCGTGGCCATCCCTGGTGGGAGCTTCTAGGAGCAGGTATCGAAATGAATTGAATAGAAACGGTCCCTAAAGTGAGGTGAGATACTGGAATACACCTACAGTAGCTATATAGCTGCTGCAGTGGAGGTTTGGGTGCTGATTATCCTGTGCATGGGAAGTTGGAAGTGGTGCCACAGCAGTAGCTTAAGTTTGAATACATTTATGAAGCATATATAAGAAATACAGTATGCAGATGTCCATTTTTCGAATATATGCAAGATAATTTCTCGAACAGATGGAAGAAATAATGACAATAACAGTAGTGTACCATCCAGAAAGTGGACCGACTCTGCTATTTAGTATAGGCCTAGGTATTTACATGTGACAAGGGAGGAGGGACATGGACTTACAAGAGCATGGAAACTGGAGGCTGTTGTAAGAAGACCAGTTGGAAAACCAGTGAAGAGTGAGATAATTTGGAATGGTATGTTGCCAAATGGGCATGTTTATCCAAGGTATGTTGACTTTATTATTATGTGCAATACATTGGCAGGGTTTCTGTACTGTCAACTGTAATGTCAAAAGGAGATAATACAGGATAAATGTTTGTAGTAAATCTTTTCTTAGGATCACATTGACGTAATGTTACCTATTAGTCCGTGGGCCACCATCAGATATCGTACACTTTCGTAATATTGCATAGAAGCTAGTCTCAAGGAGCTTAACCAGTTATATGTGCACGTTTACGAAATAATAATATAAAAAAAAGGCTTCTTGGTATGTACAAAATAGTATTCCCTACACGTTAAGTGATAGGAAAAGCAACTCTAAGCACTTTTTCATCTATGGCAATTTGTGTTTAACGCCTTCGTTTTAAAGTTACAGGATGCTTAAATACGAAAATTGATCCAGCCTTTGGTCCTGATCTGAAAATAAAGGTAGAGACATCAGGATGGTTGCAAATTACTCTAAAATACAAGACAAACAATTTATATTCAGACAACATTGGGCTAATGTTAACTATTTGACCTATAAAAACAGTCAGTTATGCATGCTGTCATGAAAATACCATTTGCATCGTATTTTTGCTTAAACAAGTTGTACAGCCTAAACAGTTGCCATTAGACAAAGACTGTCTTAATGTAATTTGTTTGTCTTGTAGAGTAATTTGCAACCATCCGAAGTCCTACCATGATATTCAGATTAGGAACAATGACTGAATTCAATGAATTTTCTTATTTAAACATCCTGTAATTAACTGGAATCCAACCTTTGTTCCTGATCTGAATATCATGGTAGAGACTTCAGGATGGTTGCAAATTACTCTACTTTACAAGACAAACAAATTACATTAAGACAGTCTTTGTCTAATGGCAACTGTTTAGGCTGTACAACTTGTTTAAGCAAAATACGATGCAAATGGTATTTTCATGACCGCATGCATAACTATGACTGTTTTTATAGGTCAAATAGTTAGCATTAGCCCAATGTTGTCTGAATATAAATTGTTTGGCTTGTATTTTAGAGTAATTTGCAACCATCCTGATGTCTCTACCGTTATTTTCAGATCAGGACCAAAGGCTGGAAATTGATCAATTTTCGTATTTAAACATCCTGTAACTTTAAAACGAAGGCGTTAAACACAAATTGCCATAGATGAAAAGTGTTTAGAGTTGCTTTTCCTATCACTTAACGTGTGGAATACTATTTTATACATACCAAGAAGCCGATGTATGAATTTTCACTGTATGTTAATGTGCAAGTATTTTTGGTTAAGCTCTACGGATAAAGTGTTGAGAACATTGCTGCAACCTATTACAAGTGAAAAATTTCAATGCGGACATATGCCCGACGAAACTTGTTTTCTAGAGCTATTTTGTGAGGGTGGCCCACGGACTATTTACCTGTCTCGTGTGTCCTAAACAGAGTATATGCAACTATGTGTTATACTTCGTTAGAGACTACATTTTCTTGGCTTTTACTTGATATACATTGATTTCGTAATGTTGAATAACAAGAGTTATAAAATGATGAATAATGCAGTGTGTTAAGCAGGAACAATTTTCGGATTTTGAAAGTATTACGTGGCCCAGTAATTACTACCTTGGAAAAAACAATCAATTGATAGACAGCATCTCTTAATAGTTCATTTAGGACAGGTCTTAGACTCTTTAGTAAAAGATTAACTGTACGTATGTTCATTGAATGACAATAATTTTAGTCCTCCCCGCAGGCGCCACCCTATACGCTATGAGCGTGCGATAGCCTCCTCCTTGTGTTACCTTCCACTCTCTCTCTCTCTCTCTCTCTCTCTCTCTCTCTCTCTCTCTCTCTCTCTCTCTCTCTCTCTCTCTCTCTCTCTCTCTCTCTCTCTCTCTCTCTCTCTCTCTCTCTCTCTCTCTCTCTCTCTCTCTCTCTCTCTCTCTCTCTCTCCTAGTCCTTTAGAATGCTTAGGTAATTACCATTACCACATTTTCATGAATTTTACTAATATAAAAAAAAATCAATATACCCAATAACTCCTACTATTGTCATAAATCTTACTGGTCAAACACCACATTTCAAACTCTTTGGCAGTGCTTTCGTTGTGTCCTCACAAGTGAAGTATTTTTCAATCAACCATAAAAATACACGTCGTAAAAGTTTCTCTTGATGGTCATCCTTATAGTACACTATTTACTGTGAAACTGGCAGATAGACTGTGATGTTGATTGACGGACTGTGAGGTTGACAGCCGTGCACTGTGTGGTTGACAGACGGACTGTGAGGCTAATTGGCACTGTAATGTTGACAGACACTGGGAGATTGACACCGAGATTGATTGGCACTGTAAGATTGACATTGTGAGAATGGTTGGCACTGTGAGGTTAATACTGAAAAGTCGAGACACTGTGAGGTTGATTGGGACTGTAAAGTTGAAAAACTGTGAGGTTCATTGGCACTGTGAGATTGATCACAGTGTGTGAGGTTGATAGACAAAGTGAGGTTGTGAGACACTGTCAGGTTGACAAACAGTAAGGTTGACACACTGTGTGGTTGAATGAAACTGTGAGGTTGACAGACACTGTGAGGTTGACAGACACTGAGATTGAGAGATCCTGTGAGGTTGACACAGTGAGGTTAAGACACTGTGAGGTTGAATGACACTCTGAAGTTGACAGGCACTGTGAGGCTGAATGACACTGTGATGTTGACAGACAATGAGATTGACACACTGAGGTTCAGCGTCACTGATGTTGACATAAACTGAGGCTAACAGACACAGTGAGGTTGACGATCTGAAGTTAACACTGTTAGGTTGAATGACACAGTGAGGTTGACAATGTGAGGTTGACAGGCACAGTGAGGTTGATAATCTGAGGTTGACAGTGTTACGTTGAATGACACAGTGAGGTTCAGATACTGCGGTTGACAATATGAGGTTGAAACTTTGAGGTTGACAGATACTGAGGTTGACAGACACTGTGAGGTTGATATACACTGTGAGATTGACTCACTCTGAGGTTGAGAGACACTGTGAGGTTGACAAACTGTGAGGCTGAATGATACTTTGTGGATGACAGACACTGTGAGGTTGACAAATTGTGAGGTTGACAAATTGTGAGGTTGAATGATACCTTGTGGATGACAGACACTGTGAGGTTGATACTGAGGTGAGAGACGCTTTGATGTTGACACTGTCAGGCTGAAACCTACTATGAGGTTAACACTGAAGTTGTAGATACTGTGAGGTTGAAAGACACTCTGAGGTTGACAGACACTGTAAGGTCGAAGGACACTGTAAGGTTGATTAGCACTGTGAGGTAAAAAGACACTAAGATTGATTGACACTGTTAGGTCGGAAGACACTGTATGGTTGATTGGCGTTGTGAGGTTGACAGACTAAAGTTGACACTGTAAGGTTGATTGGCACTGTGAAGTAGACACCCACTATAAGGTTGATTGGCACTGTGAGGTCGAAAGATGCTTTGAGGTTGACAAAGTGAGGTTGATTGACATTATGAAGTTGACAGACACTGTGAGGTTTGAGACACTGTGAGGTTGATTGACACAATGAGGTTGACAATGTGAGGTTGACTGACACCGTGAAATTAACAAACTGTGAGGTTGACAGAATATGAGTTTGATACAGTGAGGCTGATAGATACTTGAAGTTGATTGACACCATGAGCGTGTTAGGTTGGCAGACACACTAACTCAAGACTGGCCGTAGAATGGAGTTGAGACGTTGACACTTGACACACTGGATGATGTAGTAGATTGAATGCCCCTGAGCACCTGATGTCAAGGTCGTGACTTTTTATTAAGTCTAGGCTGACGCAAAAGTAGCATGGTGGTGTCCGTGCCCGAAATGGAAGGTCTTCGGCTGAATTTGTGCTTTCTCGGAATGAGTGGTCATCAATGAATATTAGCATGTGATAAAATTGAATGTGACGATGTTGAATGTAGTCTGCCAATGACAATTTATAATTAATACATTGAATATTAGCGTAATACATAGGTATTTGTCACATGCAGCCCTATTATGACACGCCCATTGTACCCTCTCGTCCTCCCCTCCCTCCCACCATGACTTCCTTCACCTACGTAACCTTGCCTCTCTCTCTCTCTCTCTCTCTCTCTCTCTCTCTCTCTCTCTCTCTCTCTCTCTCTCTCTCTCTCTCTCTCTCTCTCTCTCTCTCTCTCTCCTTCTTCTTCTTCTTCTTCTTCTTCTTCTAATATTCATTGATAATTTGCACTGGAAGGACGGGTGACACTTTTTTTCTAGCGCCGCTGCATTCATCATTAACAAACGAAAACCCTAATGCATATTCCCAACTACAACACATTTAAAATTGAAGAAAACTAAACAAACAAAACAAATTGATGAGTGCCCGACACACGACGCGTTGGTGCTTCCCCGTCCCTCCTCCCCCCCCCCCCCCGCCAGCCCCTCCCCACCCCACAATAACCGCCCCGCGCCATGTTTGCCGGCAGTGAAGTGTTGGCCAGTTAAAGAAACTTTCATGTATATGATGATAATTTTGGGGTAACAATAGTGTATACTAATGTTTTGTGTTAGAATTAACCACGATTATCAGCAACTGCCTCTGCAAACGTGTGATATTTACTGAATGAGACGGTGATGGCAATGACATGGTTGATGAGCTACACACTACTACGATTAATCAACGTTTGCTGCACGCACAGCAGAGCTACGATCATATTACTGTTGTTTCTAAGAAGAAGGGAAAATTATAGAGCTAAGTACACTATTAACTCAATTTGACGGTGGTTGGCGCTTGGCCCCTTGTCGCACGCAGCCACTCAATTATTATAGCGGCAAAGGTCGACCTTACAGGTCCCATACGCGTCTCGCGTCGCCTGCCACTCTCCCCGACATAATACAGAATCTTATTACATACTCACCACTGTCACCAGACAAGTTCACTTATATAGTCACTTATATAGTCCTCCAATCACTTTGACCGCACCTTACACCTAAAATCAAGTAAATATGAGAGGCAAGGAGAGGAGGCACACTTACGACTTTCGTGCTCTCTCTCTCTCTCTCTCTCTCTCTCTCTCTCTCTCTGCCAGAGCCATCCCAATCTCGTATTCCTCTTCTTCCTGTCTCCCGCTACAAACACCCCTCCGTCGCTTTCAGTTGACAGTTTGACGTCGCACTCTACACACAATTTTATGAACCCATCATTAACACCTTACTTTTTTTCACTCAGAGCACACCTTATGTCCTACCATTAACTCAAAACAAAACCAAAGGGGAAATAGCTCGGTCACTCGGTGCCACTGAGCTCTCAACTACACACACACACACACACACACACACACACACACACACACATTCATAATCGTAATACTAATATACATATTCCTATTATTTTCCTGTAACATTTGTTTATTTATTATTATTTTCCTTTGCAAAAGGGGGGGGCCATGGCCCCATACCCCCACCCCCTCGGTATGCCACTGACGTTAAACGTCTGCTTTGAACGTCTTCTCGCTCTCAGCTACCGCCTGTTGCGGAAAGGGAGCCGAGTGCGACACATCCTCTCCATTCCCAAGACTCCTGGGCCCGTATCCTCGAGGGCTATTAACTTTTACTCTTAAAGTTACTATCAAAGTTAATAGTCTCAATTTATTAAGAGTAACAGCTATCCTCGTCAACTTTGAGTGTAAGTATTAGCAAATCCTGGCTACTATTATCTTCTTCTTTATGGCGGGCTCGTTGCTAAGGACGCCTCCGTGCAAAACGTAAACATCCGACATATCTCCCCTCCTGCGTCACAACTTGCTCTGCTGAAATTACCGCACCATAACCACGTCATCTGCCCCAATGAGCACATCTACGGGCCGGAGAACCAGCGCAGAAAAGGAGTAAGTTTAATTGGTCGCCAGATGAAACGGTCTTCTTACATCAAATTCATGAAAAAATACGTACAATCAGAGGGTGTTATGGGAAGAGCATCACCCCTGAGGATAAGAAGAGAGCGTGGACTGAAGTGGCAGAAGCTGTAACAAGGTTGGTAATCACATAGTCATGCTTCAGTTAGCTTACAAACTAACCTAACCTAATCAAGTGGGTATTTTTTACATAATAACACAACCACTGACCTTCCAAACAGAACATACCTTTTCATTCTGTATCTGAATAGTTTCATTATGACCATTTCTGCCACAACCCCCTCTCCCTCAACAACCTAACATACTAGCTAAACCTAACCATGCCAAACCTGCCCCGTCCTACCGAACACATCCTAACTTAACATGCCAAGTTTGTTGGGGGGGAAGAGGGGGTTGGTATAGATAGTTAAGGCATATTTGACCTTTTTTTTATTCTTAATTTATTTTCATTTGTTTATTATTATTTTTTTTTTTGGGGGGGGGATGCTAGGCATGCCAGACTATGGACATTTTTACAAGTACTTTATGTCAAGACTATATGGGAATAGGTAGGTTTCGTGAGAATGGTAAAGTAAGATTAAAATAGTATATTTATAGCATTGGTCAAACAGATTATGGTGATATAATGTTAGATTGGAATGTACTCAAGATAATGAAATTAAGGTTAATGCTTTTTTTTTTTTTTGTTACATATTCACATGTTCATGATTCAAGTAACTTGCAAACTCACCTAACCTCGTCAAATGGGTATTTTTGTATACAAACGCAACCACAGAGTTTCCAAACAGAACATACTTTTTCCTACTGCTCCACGTGAATAGCATCATCATGACCATTTCTGCTGCAACCCCCACTCCCTCAACAATCTAACATAACTAAACCAACTCCTGCTAAACCTGTCCTACCTAACACGTCCTAACTTAACATGGTAGGTCCCCAAGTTTGTTAGGGTGGAAAGGGGATTAGTATAAGTCGTCATATTTACCTGTTATTTTATTTATTCTTTTTTTAGATTTTTTTTTGGGGGGGGGTTGGGCATGCCAGACTCTCAACACTTTTACAAGTATTTTATGTTAAGACTATATCGGAATAGGTAGATTTGATGAGAATGGTAAAGTAAGATTACAATATTATTTTAATAGCATTGGTCAAACAGTTTCTGGTGATATAATGTTAGGTTAGAAGTACTCAAAAGAATGAAATTAAGATTAATGCTTTGAATTTTTTTGTATAGCTGTATTGTGTAATATCATCCTACTTAGAGAAAAGCATTTTAGAAAAGTAGGTAATGAAAAGTAGTATTTTTGGCCATGTTCATAACAACTAAAAAGTTAATGTCTTATGATGCATGTAAATAAAATACCGGTACTGATTTAGCTTTCCATCACAGCATGTATTACATGTTATTGGAGAAGGTATGGGAAATAAACAGCATGCCATAGTGAAACGATTAAGAAACTTGCTTCACATTTATACCCTGACAGTGCCTTCCCTGGGAGTGGACCCCGTACGCAGGATGACTGTGAGAGGCGTTGGTACAACGTACAACAAAAATCAAAGCCTTGCATTGCCAAGTGCAAGAATGAGCAGCGGCAGACTGGTAATTTTTTTAGTTGTTATGTCTTGATATGTAAAACTTGTATTAGTTAGTTTTTTATGTGCTCACAGAATGCAGCTATACTGGCCACAACGCCTTTATTTCAGCTTAAAGTTAATAAGTTCATAGCAGTGAACTGCATATTTGATACAGAAATTTTTTTAATGTTCATCTGTCAATGACTATCAATCTATCTAAATACCTTGGCTATCTTCCCCCAATGAAGGGTGGTAGCCAAGACAGGCACACACTCACTCACACATTCACACTCATGTACACCACTCTCTCAGCTGCACAGCCCCTGAGGGAGTAAAAAAGGCCCTCACTGTATGGGGGATTAGCTGCACAGTTCAGACAGGGAACTTCCACACCAAGGCCTCACAGCATACACTGGTTTACCCCTGCCCCTTCATGACAATGACATTTCCCCCAGCACCTGAGTGCCCCACACGTGTGGCACCACAGATACGCAGGCGCCTGCCTATATAACTATGACATTAACTGTGGTAGATAAACTGGTGTATGACATCATAGGCTGCTCGTCTCATGTATTTGAAGGGGTACCAGAGCCACTCAGCACTGACACAGTTGATGATGTGTTAGGGATAGGACAGCAGCAACAGCAGCAGCAGTCAAGCAGCAGTGAAATATTGACTGGCCTGTATGTTTTTGGCAAAAACGTTTATATTCTCATTAAAACAATATATTAATCACTCTTAAATTCATATTCTTTGTAGATACACACTTTATCAGTCAATTATTTTACAACCAATAACAAATAGTAGAATATTTCTGTTAATAAGTAACATTTCACCATTAAGACCCTTTTTCTTCAACTACGTACCTATTTAACCCATCCGCTACGATTGGCATGGATTTGGCTTCCACTGCTAGCCTGGTTACATAATAGTCCCAGGTCTTTCTCTGCCTCTGCGGTGGATAGTGGAGTGTTTCCCATGTGGTATTGGTATGCTGGATATCCCCTCCCAAGGTGTAGGACTACATTTTCTTCAATGAATTGTAGCAGCCACTATTTGTTCCATTTCTGTAGTTTGGTGACGTTTTCTTGCTGGAAATCCGCAGTTAAGGGGTTAAGTTACATGCATTAATCATGACTAATATATGACGCTTTTTTTCAGCCCCGCTGCTGTATTGCTAGAGACCATCCCAGCACATTGTTCATTACTTGTGGAAAAGATACCATCAGCTGCTCCGGCAACAGCCACTGCTTCAACATCTGCTGGCCCAATGACACCAGCCACTGCTTCATCATCTGCTGGCCCAATGACACCAGCCACTGCTTCATCATCTGCTGGCCCAATGACACCAGCCACTGCTTCATCATCTGCTGGCCCAATGACACCTGCCACTGCTTCATCATCTGCTGCCCAATGACACCACTGCTTCATCATCTGCTGGCCCAATGACACCAGCCACTGCTTCATCATCTGCTGGCCCAATGACACCTGCCACTGCTTCATCATCTGCTGGCCCAATGACAAGCCACTGCTTCATCATCTGCTGGCCCAATGACACCTGCCACTGCTTCATCATCTGCTATATGACACCAGCCACTGCTTCATCATCTGCTGGCCCAATGACACCTGCCACTGGTTCATCATCTGCTGGCCAATGACACCACCACTGCTTCATCATCTGCTGTGACACCAGCCACTGCTTCATCATCTGCTGGCCCAATGACACCAGCCACTGCTTCATCATCTGCTGGCCCAATGACACCTGCCACTGCTTCATCATCTGCTGGCCCAATGACACAACCACTGCTTCATCATCTGCTGGCCCAATGACACCACCACTGCTTCATCATCTACTGGCCCAATGACACCTGCCACTGCTTCATCATCTGCTGGCCCAATGACACCACTGCTTCATCATCTGCTGGCCCAATGACACCAGCCACTGCTTCATCATCTGCTGGCCCAATGACACCAGCCACTGCTTCATCATCTGCTGGCCCAATGACACCAGCCACTGCTTCATCATCTGCTGGCCCAATGACACCAGCCACTGCTTCATCATCTGCTGGCCCAATGACACCTGCCACTGCTTCATCATCTGCTGGCCCAATGACACCAACCACTGCTTCATCATCTGCTGGCCCAATGACACCTGCCACTGCTTCATCATCTGCTGGCCCAATGACACCTGCCACTGCTTCAACATCTGCTGGCCCAATGACACCTGCCACTGCTTCATCATCTGCTATTTAATGACACCCACTGCTTCATCATCTGCTGGCCCAATGACACCTGCCACTGCCAGGGATGACAATGAAGCTGCTCCACCACAGTCACCACCTACTTCATCGGAGTTAAGAGATGCCTTTCATAGGGCAGCAGTATAATTTTTTGATGCTGGGGCTGAATATTACTGCCTCAAGGCTATGATTTTGTCACTTTTTTTTTATTACTGAGGAGGTTAGGGTGAAAAATAATCTGTGCTGTTTTTCGACAGAAATGGTTAGCAAATTCATTCAAAGCACAAAATTTTCCAGAAAAAATTGTGTGCCATTGTGAGTGGGTTCACTTGAGATTGGGCTCCAATACGCCTCCGTGGTCTAGTGGTCAGCATGCCTGGCTTCTACGCGGGCCCGGGTTCGAATCCCGGCCTGGGCAGTCGGCGTGCAGCTCACCCAGCTGATCATTCTCCCTCTCGGGCTGGTCGATAAATGACTACCTGGGGAAACTGTGGTAACCCGGATGTCACACTGGCCCTGTGTCCCGGGGTAATGGGCTCCCTCCACCACAGGCTCAAGGGCCAATTTTACAGAGATGAGCACCGAGGCAACGCGATGCTACAGCGCATGCCCCAACTTGAACTTTACCTTTCTTGGCTCGACTGACAGACATTGTATGTCGAAGGTCACTGGCTCAATCACCACAGCCAGCACTCTCTAACTTGGATTTTCCGAGTTCCCTAGAGCCTAGATTAATTTATCGGTGTTCAATGAGGAGATTTGCACCGGCACCCAGTCATGGATGTTTCAAGATACGTTGTTACAATCATGGGCGTCATTTGGACCTCAAAAGTGGAAGGGACATTAGGGCAGACAGTTTTATATATATATATATATATATATATATATATATATATATATATATATATATATATATATATATATATATATATATATATATATATATATATATATATATATATATATATATATATATATATATATATATATATATATATCATCATTAGCTTATAACACCTTTAGGCACCGATCATATTTGCATTTTATGTAGTCTGTGATGCAGGCAGGATATTCATTAGCACCTAATTAGACTCATGCTGCTCTCCAGTGCTCTCTGATGCACTCACAATCAAAGATGTTGTGTACCTCTATGGTAGCATTGAGTAATCTTAGGTCACTTGGTAAAGTGTTCACCTAAGTCCGACCCAAGCTGACAACATAAACCTAAGCGTGTTTGCAAGCTGAGTGCTTAGAATATTGGCATAATAATAAAAGATGCTGAAAACTGGATTCCACTACTTTATTGAATATATGAATTTGTTTACTGAGTGAATTGGTGACCAATCTGTTGCTATTTGTGTCTTGCTTGAAGATATTCATCATTGGGTTCAAAGCTATGGTATTAATGTGCAATAGTCGTCATAACAAAATACGTAGTAATTAATTATATATGTCAACCTATTTATTTTCATGAGATCATGGTATGACCACTGAAAAACATAGATTTTTATCTTGGCTCCATTACAAATTCAGTATATAATTACTCATATATTAAATAAAGTAGTGGAATCCAGTTTTCAGCATCTTTTATTATTATGCCAATATTCTAAGCACTCAGCTTGCAAACACGCTTTGCCTGGTCAAACTCTTTCGCCTCTGCCTGTCAACATCTACCTTTCCTTCTTGCTGGAAGTATGCCTTCATACAGCCTGTACCTAAGAAGGGTGACCGCTCAATCCTCAAACTACCGTCCTATTGCTTTACTTTATTGTCTTTCTAATGCTTTTGAATCAATCCTTAACGGAAAGATTGAATAGCTCATTTCAACTTCTGACCTTCTATCTGATCGCCAGTATGGGTTTCGTAAAGGGCGTTCTACTGGTGATCTCCTAGCCTTCTTAAGTGACTCTTGGTCATCCTCTCTTAGCCGTTTCGGTGAAACTACCCTCCTACGGTTTCTATCCTTCTCTCTGTACCTTTATCTCCAGTTTCCTTTCTGACCGTTCTATTTCTGCCGTGGTAGACGGTCACTGTTCTTCCCCTAAATCTATTAACAGTGGTGTCCCACAGGGTTCTGTCCTATCTCCCACTCTTTTTCTGTTGTTCATTGATGATCTTCTTTCCAAAACGAACTGTCCTATCCATTCCTACGCCGATGATTCCACTCTGCATTATTCAACTTCTTTTAATAGAAGACACAACCTTCAGGAACTTAACGACTCAAGGCTGGAGGCTGCAGAACGCTTAGCCTCAGACCTTACTATTATTTCCGATTGGGGCAAGAAGAACCTGGTGTCCTTCAACGCCTCTAAAACACAGTTTCTCCACCTATCCACTCGACACAATCTTCCAAACAACTATCCCCTATTCTTTGACAACACCCAGCTATCACCTTCCTCAACACTAAACATCCTCGGTCTATCCTTAACTCAAAATCTCAACTGGAAACTTCATATCTCATCTCTTACTAAATCAGCTTCCTCGAGGCTGGGCGTTCTGTACCGTCTCCGCCAGTTCTTCTCCCCCTGCACAGTTGCTGTCCATATACAGGGGCCTTGTCCGCCCTCGTATGGAGTATGCATCTCATGTGTGGGGGGGCTCCACTCACACAGCTCTTCTGGACAGAGTGGAGGCTAGGGCTCTTCGTCTCATCAGCTCTCCTCCTCATACTGATAGTCTTCTACCTCTTAAATTCCGCCGCAATGTTGCCTCTCTTTCTATCTTCTATCGATATTTCCACGCTGACTGCTCTTCTGAACTTGCTAACTGCATGCCTCCCCCCCTCCCGCGGCCCCGCTGCACTCGACTTTCTACTCATGCTCATCCCTATACTGTCCAAACCCCTTATGCAAGAGTTAACCAGCATCTTCACTCTTTCATCCCTCACGCTGGTAAACTCTGGAACAATCTTCCTTCATCTGTATTTCCTCCTGCCTACGACTTGAACTTTTTCAAGAGGAGGGTATCAGGACACCTCTCCTCCCGAAACTGACCTATCTCTCGGCCACCTCTTTGGATTCTTTTTAGGAGCAGTGAGTAGCGGGCTTTTTTTTCATTAATGTTTGCTTTTTTTGTGCCCTTGAACTGTCTCCTTTGCTGTAAAAAAAAAAAAAAGGTTTATGTTGTCAGCTTGGGTCGGACTTAGGTGAACACTTTACCAAGTGACCTAAGATTTTGTAATGGAACCAAGATAAAAAAAGCTATGTTTTTCAGTGGTCATACCATGATCTCATGAAAATAAGTAGGTTGACATGTATAATTAATTACTACATATTTTGGTATGATGACCATTGCACGTTAATACCATAGCTTTGCTAGCATTGAGTAATCTTAGGGCTTTCTGACAAGCCGCCTTAACGTAACGTAAATGAGGCACCCAGGTTAGGCGGCTATCAAATAAAACCGAGGTAACGAGTCGTCTCTACACAGGACAGTCGCCTATTACCAAGATATAAGTCAGGGTCCGGATGAGCGTCTCGAAGACGACAGAATACATAGCTACTGTCTTTGAGGACGAAAATCGAAAGCCGCGCGTATTTGCCCAATTGGCGACTCTATTAATTATCAATTGCAGTTTTTGTTCAATCAGCGACATCCTTGCCGCAGAGAACGAAATGGATAAATCGTCTACATATAAGGAGCTATGAACTCCATCAGGCAGGACACCAACGACTCCATTAATAGCCACAGCAAATAGCGTAACACTGATACATCTTCCCTGTGGTACTCCATCCTCAAGTGGACAAACCTCGGAAAGAGTACTCCCTACTCTAACCCGTAAAAGACGACGAGATAAAAACTCCTGAATAAAAACAGGGAGACGGCCACGAAGACCAAACTCAAACAGGTTAAGTAAAATTCCATGACACCAAGCGGCGTCATAGGCCTTCTCCAGATCAAAAAACACGGTCACCTGGTGGTGATTATTGGCAAACGCCTCACAAACTGAGGATTCCAAGGATACAAGAACATCCGAGGTGGAGCGCACCTTTCGGAAACCATATTGCACCGGGGTCAATAAATTCCGGCTCTCCAAGTACCACATAAGCCTGACATTCACCATCTTCTCCATCACTTTACAAATGCAGGATGTTAAAGAAATAGGACGATAGTTAGTTGCTTGGAGATGATCTTTCCCAGGCTTCAGAATGGGGAGAATTACAGCCACACTCCACAGAGATGGAAAATCACCGGTACGCCAAATGAAATTGTAAAGATCCAATAAAAATGTAAAACCACAGTCAGACATGTGGCGTAAGAAAGCATAAGGGATGTCGTCTGGACCTGGCGAGGAATGATGACACTGGGATAAAGCCGTCTTCAGCTCGGAAAGAGAAAATGGGATATTATAAGATTCCCCTCCTGTGGAAGCGAAGTTAACGCCGAGTGATTCCAAATCCCGGCGATGACGAGCCCCTGGTGCAGTAGGATCTTTCCTAGAGGCACTGGCAAAGTGCTTGGCGATTAGGTCAGCAACAATCTTAGGGTCCGCCACCGTCTCCCCTGCATGCGATAGCACTGGGGGGGGAGGGGGGGAAAACTTCCCAGAGATCTTACGAACTCTATTAAAGACTTCTGTGAGTGTAGTTCTGGTAGTGATGGAAGAAAGATAAGCCTTCCAAGAAATTCGTCGAGCCTCCTTGAAAGTACGTCGTGCTCGAGCACGCGCTCCCCGAAAAGCATCCAAACACTGGGGGTCCCCACGGTGACGACGAAGTCGAGAGAATGCAGCACGCTTCTCTTGCACAGCAGTTGTGCAAGCGGCGTTCCACCAGGGAACAGGACGTTTAGGGAACTGGCCAGACGTCCTGGGGACGGATTGAAGGGCTGCAGAATGTAGGGCATCAGTGAAATAGGATGCAACCTCGTCGGAAGTTCCAAAGTCAGCCAACGGACGAAGAGAGGAGCTAAGTTCCGTAAATCGCTGCCAGTCTGCTTTATCTAGATGGAGGGGGCCAGTATTGACACGGTCAGGGAGGGTAGAACCAAAAAAAGGTGAGAAGTATCATGTTAGCTGAACCCTTTAACTTGGACACCTTATGAACAGAACAAGGGCACATCCCTAATATTTCCTCCTCAGAGAGCTCATAGAGGTCATGGTTATATATACTGCCTTTACTATAATTGAAGGTATGATGTGCTTTGACCGTTTCAAACATGTTGTCAGCAGGGCATGGTAGATGTTGCACCATTTTAGCTTGAGTAATATCTTTAGCCCTGACTAACACTCCCTTCCCATACTTTTTCAGATTCCCCTCAGGGATCGTGCCAATTTCTTTGGCGAGGTACCTAGCAGCATGAATGAAGTTGCCACGCCCATTCCTATAGTATGCAACAAACCAACGAGGGGGAGGGACCTGGCTGTCCCTGGGAGTTGGCTCTAACAAAGCGTCTTCAAAGAGGTTCGGGACATAGTCCATGTCACTGTCCGAAGCGAAGAAGTTTCGCTTGAAATCCAGCACCTGCGATAGGCAGAGTCGCAACAGCATCACACGCCGACTGGGCTTCAGCGCTGGAGGAAAAGGTCACATAGCATCTGTTTGACTTGAAGTCTCCATCATAAATGAGACGGATACGAAGGACTGTGCCAAATGGCTTGAATAAGGAGCGCAAGGCACGGTAGGAAAACGATGGATCGATATTCACCATCTGAAGTGCGTCCAGCTTGGTAGAGGGACGCACATCAGAGTTACCCCCGGAATGGGAGGCAGCCTTGTCAGACACACGTGGACTTTTGTGTCGCACGGACTTATCTTGGTCAACCCCTCTAGGAGGTAGGGACTTTCCAGCGGCACCACCAGGAGCCGTGAAAGGCTTCAAGGTGGCGACGAGAGAGGACCGTGTAGGGGTAATCGGGGACAGGCGGACGTCAGGGAGAGAGGCAGGCCGAGGCAAAGGAAACTTACCCATACACAGGGGAGGTGTTTCACTCCCCACAACCCCACCACCACGGAGCCCAACAAGGGAGGCTGAATGTTGGGGCCAGACCGCACCCAACAGCCCCAGGGATAATGGGAAGTATACGCATCCACTGCCAGGTGTTTGACGGCGGCCGCGGGACCTTTGCGACCGCCCACCCGGCAGTGACTACTTGACCCAGGCCATCGCATGACCAGCCGATTGATTCAATGGGGCCACACTGAACCGCCCGTCTTACCCCAGCCCTCCCACCAAATTAGCGTGTTGCCCACCGAGGGGAACTACATCCTGCCCCGCGGTGGACTCATCCGCCAGATGAGAGGGCACGGGGAGTATACGGGACGCCACGCACGGCAAACACGTGGGGAGAGAGTAGCCCTGACCTAGGTGGTAAGAGGGCAGGGCAGGGGCGAAGGCAACATCACCAGTAGGCCTCCTCTACCGGTGATGAGGGGGGAGCACTTAGTCCACGAGGCCAACGGACATCGAGCCCTATCTGCCGTGGTAGACGGTCACTGTTCTTCTAATAAACCTATTAACAGTGGTGTTCCACAGGGCTCTGTCCTATCACCCACTCTCTTCCTGTTATTCATCAATGATCTTCTTTCCATAACAAACTGTCCTATCCACGCATACGCTGATGACTCACTCTGCATTATTCAGCTTCTTTCAACAGAAGACCCTCTCAACAGGAATTACATGACTCCAAGCTGGTAGCTGCAGAACGCTTAACCTCAGATCTTACTATCATTTCCGATTGGGGTAAAAGGATCCTCGTGTCCTTCAATGCCTCAAAAACTCAATTTCTCCACCTATCAACTCGACACAATCTTCCAAACACCTATCCCCTATTCTTCGACAACACTCAGCTGTAACCATCTTCAACACTAAACATCCTCGGTCTATCCTTAACTCTAAATCTTAACTGGAAACTTCACATATCGTCTCTCACTAAATCAGCTTCCTCGAGGCTGGGGTTTTGTATCGTCTCCGCTTCTTCTCCCCGCGCAGTTGCTATCCATATACAGGGGCATTGTCCGCCCTCATATGGAGTATGCATCTCACGTGTGGGGGGCTCCACTCACACAGCTCTCTTGGACAGAGTGAAGTCTAAGTCTCTTCGTCTCATCAGCTCTCCTCCTCTTACTGATAGTCTTCTACCTCTTAATTTATGCGCCATGTTGCCTCTCTTTCTATCTTCTATCGATATTTTCACGCTGACTGCTCTTCTGAACTTGCTAACTGCATGCCACCCCCCCTCCCGCGGCCCCGCTGCACGCGACTTTCTACTCATGCTCATCCCTATACTGTCCAAACCCCTTATGCAAGAGTTAACCAGGATCTTCACGCTTTCATCCCTCACGCTGGTAAACTCTGGAACAATCTTCCTTCTTCTGTATTTCCTCCTGCCTACGACTTGAACTCTTTCAAGAGAAGGGTATCTGGACACCTCTCCTCCCGAAATTGACCTAGCTTTCGGCCACCTCTTTGGATTCTTTTTATGAGCAGCGAGTAGCGGGCTTTTATTTTATTATTGTTTACTTTTTTGTGTGTGCCCTCGATCTGTCTCCTTGTTGTAAAAAAAAAATCCAGCCCCCCTTCAAGGCAAATTTTAGACCCCGTATCAAGCACCTCCTACAGACTAACCTCATTCCATTTTCTTTAACTTGAATTTCCTCTCACTACTTTAAAAAAAAAAGGTACTAAATGGATGACTGAAAAAAATGGGTGGGTGCTACTTTGGCTTGTTATCTATAAGAAAAAATATCTACACCGTACTTTGGCTTGTTATCTACAAGGAAAAGTATCTACACCGTTGATATTTTACTTTGTAATGATATCTACATGGTAAAACATAATAAAAACATTTTTTTTTATTAAAAATATTATATCGGTAAACATCACATATATCAGCTAAAAATGCTAAATGTATGTCAGGAGCTTCTTTTCTCATCATCCGCCAACAGAAGTAGTCTAGGTGCGACTGAAAAGTTCTTTGATTGCTGCCTCTCATGTTTTTCAATACCCGAGTCTTCGCATCAAGCCAGGATCTTTCAGTTCCTTGTGTATGTGCCCCAGGGTTAGGATCGACGTAATACTGCTGATGATTTACGGAAAAATGACGAAAATTGATTTGGTTTAAATTAGAGTAAGCTGGCCAGTCGTCGGAATGGATTAGTGAGCCTTCAGCGACTTCTCTCTGAATAATTGGTTGAAGTGTCTCACGGTCTCTTCTTTGAACGTAAAAATATCGGCACTCTGAGCCTCTCTTCAAACCAAACACCATCAATACGTCTCCCATGGTTACGGTTACTGTCTACTTCAGCTTCACCGTCTGTTGATTTTGGAGCCCGGTCTCCTTGCAACATTCGGACTCTGTTGTGCTTTCGCTGTCCTACAAAGCGTGCTTCATCAATTTGCACAGGCTCTTCTTCAGTCCCTGCCATTTGACCACGATGTTGGACTGAAACATTCGCTGTACAAACTTCTCTGCACATGTTGAACCAGTCGCATATTGCTTCGGTACCTCTACCAGTTAATCTTTGAACCAGATCATAAGAGAGGTCTTGTATAAAATAAAAGATCAATTCTAAAATTTGACAAAGAGAGAGCTTGCAATTTAGTTTGTAATTTAAATCTGTGAAGTGGATGAATACATTACCTCTGCGAACGGAACGAAAAGTTTGACATCCACGGTTTCTGCAACGAAGAACGGGAATAAATTCGCCATTTCGTCTTCTTTTCCGAGCGTCCTTCACCTCTCCGCCACATCGATGACACGGTGAAACACTTTGTTTTTCATCCAAAAGTCCATGTCTTCTTAAAAATGCCTGTGCTTTAGTTTCGTCGCTGATTTCCTTGTAAAATTATTGTGCACGCTTTAGGGCTGCGTCAATGACTGAAATATAAATGAGGATTTAGGGAGGTTATACTCCGGCTAGCTCAAACGTGCGGCTGTGACGTAGGCCTCTAGGGAGTAAGCAGCAGTACAGCGGTGCCACGTTTTATCCCCACCTTGGTTACCTCTCTCTGCTTCATTCACACCCGACCTCTGCTGAGAGAAGGTCGTGACCTCACCCCGCTGCGCCCCACAACATCGCTTGCCCTGTGTTTTCGTCGTGCTCTTGGGCGTTTGTGTGTTCTCGCTTGTGGACCTTGTGTGTTGCCTGTGATTTCCCGACACGTGTTTGGTGTGTGTTCGCTTGTGGTTTCTGCCTGTGGTTGCCTCTGTGATTTGTGTTTCCGGTGTTTTTGCGTGTGATCTGGCTGTCTCCGGGTGTTCTGCGTGGGTTTCAGAGTGATTCAAGTGTGTTGTGTTTCCGGTGTCTTTGCGTGTGATCTGGCTGTTTCCGGGTGTTCTGCGTGGGTTTCAGAGTGATTCAAGTGTGTTGTGTTTCCGGTGTTTTTGCGTGTGATCTGGCTGTTTCCGGTTGTTCTGCGTGGGTTTCAGAGTGATTCAAGTGTGTTGTGTTTCCGGTGTTTTTGCGTGTGATCTGGCTGTTTCCGGTTGTTCTGCGTGGGTTTCAGAGTGATTCAAGTGTGTTGTGTTTCCGGTGTTTTTGCGTGTGATCTGGCTGTTTCCGGGTGTTCTGCGTGGGTTTCAGAGTGATTCAAGTGTGTTGTGTTTCCGGTGTTTTTGCGTGTGATCTGGCTGTTTCATGGTGTTCTGCGTGGGTTTCAGAGGGTTTCTAGTGTGTTGTGTTTCCGGTGTTTTTTGCGTGTGATCTGGCTGTTTCCGGGTGTTCTGCGTGGGTTTCAGAGTGATTCAAGTGTGTTGTGTTTCCGGTGTTTTTGAGTGTGATCTGGCTGTTTCCGGGTGTTCTGCGTGGGTTTCAGAGTGATTCAAGTGTGTTGTGTTTCCGGTGTTTTTGAGTGTGATCTGGCTGTTTCAGGGTGTTCTGCGTGGGTTTCAGAGTGATTCAAGTGTGTTGTGTTTCCGGTGTTTTTGCGTGTGATCTGGCTGTTTCCGGGTGTTCTGCGTGGGTTTCAGAGTGATTCAAGTGTGTTGTGTTTCCGGTGTTTTTGCGTGTGATTTGGCTGCTTCTAAGTGTACTGCGTGGGTTTCAGAGCGTTTTGAGTGTGCTGTTTTGTTTCCGGTGTTTTTGCGTGTGATTTGGCTGTTTTCAGGTGTTCTGCGTTTCAGTGTTGTGTTTCCAGTGCTTTTACTTGTTATTTGGATGTTTATTGTGGTATGCGTGGGTTTCAAAGTGTTTTGGTGTGCTGTTGTACTTCGGTGTTTTGCGAGTGACTTGAGGGTGTTTACTCGTGCTTGTGCTTGGGTTTCTGAGTGTTTCGTGTGTCCCGAGTGTGACTTTGTGTTCCCGAGTGTCTCACGCGTGAATTGGGTGTGTCGACAACCCACCCTTTGAATTCCCTGAGGATTCAATCTGCTCCTCCTCATTACACCCTCTTTACATCCCATAGAGTATTAACACTTCCCACCCCTTTCCCTCACCTCACCTAAGCCCCCCACCCTCGCTCACCTCACATCCCTTTGCTCCTCCTCATCCCCTAGAGGATTAGCCCTCCCTCCTCCCTCACCTCCACATATTTCTAAGCCCTTCCCCCCTCACTCACCTTACCTCACATCCTATTTACCCATCCCTTCACCCACCTTACCTCGCCTCTTTCTTAACCTTTCTTGTTCTCACACACCTCACTCACCTCACATCCCTTCCTACTCCTCCTCTCTCCCACTTACCACCTTTCCCAAACAACCTCTCACTCAACTCACCTATATCCTAACCCACCTTGATCTCACACCTCACTCACCGCCTCCCTTTCCCTCTTTACTCACCTATCAGCCCTTCCTACTCCCCCTCTCTCACACCTCACCTATTTCCTAACCCTCCTTGATCTCTCACACCTCACTCACCGCCTCTCTTTCACCCTCTTTACTCACCTCACATCTCTTCCTACTCCTCCTCTCTCCCACCTCACCTATTTCCTAACCCTCCTTGATCTCACACACCTCACTCACCGCCTCCCTTTCCCCCTCTTTACTCACCACACATCCCTTCCTACTCCTCCTCTCTCCCACCTCACCTATTTCCTAACCCTCCTTGATCTAACACTCCTCTCTTTCCCACTCTTTACTCACCTCACATCCCTTCCTACTCCTCCTCTCTCTCACTTTTCCTCCATTACTAAACTACCTCTCACACACCTCACCCCCTTTCCTAATCCCCTTCACTCTGTTTTTATCTCTTTCATTTCAGCTAAGATGGCGCCTAAGAAGTGCAGTACTTGTAACGGTAGCACTCAGCTCACTTTTTTACAGGGCGTTCTGCTGTCTGTCGACTGTGTCTCTCCAGGCAGCATCTCGAGACAAGACTGCAGGAGCAGGAAGAGAAGATGAAAGAAGGCCAGAATAAAATAATAGAGCTTTCTCTCACCAGGCAGCATCTCGAGACAAGACTGCAGGAGCAAGAAGAGAAGATGGAAGCAGGTCAGAATAAAATAATAGAGCTTTCTCGCACTGTTGCCTCCTTGCAGGAATTCATCCAGGCTAACGTTGCTGTGGTGCCAAACCCTTCTCCAACCGCCCCCTTGCCCTCAGCGGTACCGTCGACACCAGCGGACAACACCACGCAACGGGAGGATGCTAGTGGCACCGACCATGATGGCTTCACCGTCGTGAATGGAGGAGCCAAGCCAGCCAGACAAGCGATTTATCCTGTTCATTGCTTCAACAGGTTTGCCATTCTGGAGGAGGAGGACGAGCAGGAGAGCACCTTCCTGG
Source organism: Eriocheir sinensis (assembly GCF_024679095.1). Taxonomy (NCBI): domain Eukaryota; kingdom Metazoa; phylum Arthropoda; class Malacostraca; order Decapoda; family Varunidae; genus Eriocheir; species Eriocheir sinensis. The sequence goes on from NW_026111829.1 coordinate 132,962, forward strand.
TGGGTGACTCCATGATTCGCCAGCAGGTCGTTGAGTTCTGCGGCAGAGTTCCTAGTCGAAGACGGAACTATTGCTATCCTGGTGCTGGGATCGACGATATAACTACTGCTCTTGAGGAGATCTCCCCCCAGGCTACTAATGATTTACTGTTTGTTATTCACACAGGTACGAACGACGTCACCACGACCCGGTCTGAGGAACTCCTGGAGAAGTACCGTAGGCTCATCCAGCAGTATAAGACTAAATCCCCTAACATTTTGATTTCAGGAGTTCTACCACGGACTTGGGCGGAGAGCGACTTTTTCAGTAAGGCCTTCAGCCTAAACAACCGCTTACAGACTCTTTGTAGGGAGCTTGACGTGGAGTTCCTAAACGCATGGGACAATTTCTATGGACAAAATGAGCTCTTTCACAGGGACGGATTGCACCTTTCTCCCATCGGGGCAGCCAGACTCGGAAGGCTCCTCAACGAAGCAGTGCGTGTCATCCGAACAAAAAACGAGTCACGGCCACGTCCCTCCACCCCGCCCGTGTAAATAGACGCCGTGCATCACAACAAACCCGTAACCGTGATCCCGCAAGTACCACCACCTCTATTACCAAGCCTCTAGATAACTTAAAAATCTTTAGTTTCAATGCGCGTAGCCTAAGAAACAAATTTGATGAACTGAGATGTCTTGCTTTAACAGAAAATTTTGACATAATTGCTATAACCGAAACATTTATCGACACCACAAATATTGATTTAAGTTCCGAATACAACATAGATGGCTACAGACTCTTCAACAAAGATCGTGTAAACCGTAGAGGCGGTGGCGTCGCCCTTTATGTGCAAAGCTCTTTGCAACCCACTGACAAAACACCGGGAAACAGTAACGTTGAACATTTGTGCGTGCGAGTAAACATTGCAAAAGTCAACTTAAATATATCTGTCACCTACAGACCTCCCGGGCAATCACTCGATGACGACCTTGAAATGTACAGCGTCTTAAGGCAGTCACTTAATAACAGCGACTCACTGATATTAGGAGACTTTAACCTCTCCCATATCGACTGGGCGACACTGTCAGGTACAGAAGGCGAGTCACATAGAATGATCGAATTTCTAGAAGAAAATTATCTAAGCCAAATGGTTTCTGAGCCAACTCGACAAAATAATATACTCGACCTTGTTATAACGACCCAAGATAACCTAGTCAGTAGTGTCACGGTAGGAGAACATCTCGGTTCTTGCGATCATAAATTAGTGCGCGTCGACATTAAAGCTCAATCATCAGTGACTGAAAATAAAGTAAAGGTGCCCAATTTCAAAAGAGCTAACTTCGTAGAAATCCGACAAAAACTAACAGAAATACAACTATCAGATGACGGCAACGTAGAGGAAGCCTGGCTAAGCCTTAAAAATCACTTACTCACTCAGCAGAACACATTCGTCCCCTTGTGCGAGAAGCGAATTAACACTAATAAAAGCCCACCGTGGTTTAATAGCGAAATTAAACAATCAGTCAATGAGAGAAAATTGTTTTACAGGTTAAAGAAAGAACAAAGCACGCCCGAAAACATTAGACTTTATAATGATGCCAGGCGACGAGTAAAAAGACTAGTAGGTCAGGCAAAGCGTAGATACGAAGAAAATATTGCAGCCAACTGTAAAAATAATCCGAAATCTTTCTTCAGTTACATAAACAGCAGAAAGGCGATCAAAAGTGGTATTGGACCTTTAACAAACAGCGACGGTGCACTAGTGACTGACAGCCAACACATTGCAAACCTCTTAAACAATTACTTTTCCTCGGTGTTTAATACTAAGTCTTCCTCTCGCTACCACCAACACCAGTACTATTGTAAATCTCGAGCATGCATTGCCTAATTTTGAAATGATGATGAAGTCCTTAAAGCTCTCCATTCACTTAAAACAAATAAAAGTCCTGGACCTGACAAAGTATATCCAACTCTGCTGAAAGAAACAAAGAGCGAAATACTCTCCTCCCTCACAACCGTATTCAATATGTCCTTGCGACAAGGCATCGTCCCTTCAGATTGGAAAAAGGCTAACGTGACACCGATTTTCAGGAAAGGAGACAAAAAAGTACCAGGTAATTACAGGCCCATTAGTCTAACTTCGGTTGTAGGTAAGCTACTTGAGGACAAAATTAGAGACAAAATTGTGAATTACCTTGAAAGCCACTCATTGATTGGGGACTCACAACATGGCTTCCGAAACAAAAGATCCTGCCTATCAAACCTATTAACCTTTTATAACGACCTCTTCACTGTTTATGACGTAACCAAATCACTGGACGTAGTCTATCTTGATTTCCAGAAAGCGTTTGATAAAGTCCCGCATCATAAATTACTTTACAAATTAAAGCAAATAGGTATTGACGGTCAAGTAAACCAATGGATCGCGAATTGGTTGAGCAACAGACAACAAAGAGTAGTGATTGACGGATTTAACTCAGAGTGGGCGCCTGTCACTAGTGGCGTCCCTCAGGGCTCGGTCCTTGGCCCAGTGCTCTTCATTATTTACATCAACGACGTGGATGTTGGACTCAATAACCGCATTAGTAAATTTGCAGACGACACAAAGATTGGCAACTCGGTTCTCACTGACGAAGACAGGCAAAGCCTCCAAGAGGATTTGCACAAAATTTCAGCTTGGTCGGATAGATGGGAGATGCCCTTTAACGTAGACAAGTGCCAGGTCCTTCAAGTTGGAACGAGGAATAAGAAGCTCGAATACGAAATGCGCGGCGTTAAACTCAAAAGCGTTCAATGCGTCAAATAATTGTGGGTCAAAATCGCGTCAAACCTCAAATTCTCAAAGCAATTCATCGATGCATCAAATACATCTAACAGAATGTTGGTATTCATTAAAATAAACTTTGTATTCAAGAATAAAGATTTACTACTCCCTATATACAACAGTTTAGTCAGACCCCACTTGGAATATGCGGTACAGTTTTGGTCTCCCCACCATGCAAAGGATATTGCTAAATTAGAAGGTGTTCAGCGTCGGGCAACGAAAATGATCCCTTCCTTGCGCAAAAAATCCTACGAAGAAAGGCTTTCTACCCTTAACATGTTCTCTCTTGAGAAACGTCGCCTCCGAGGAAAACTGATCGAATGTTTTAAAACACTTAATGGTTTCACGAATGTAGACAGATCAACATTGTTTATGATCGATGACACTTTGCGCACGAGGAACAATGGCGTAAAACTCAGATGTAGACAAGTAAATTCAGACTGCACCAAATTTTTCTTCACCAACGTTGTAGTGCGAGAATGGAATAAGCTTCCACCGTCAGTGGTCCAGTGTAACACGATTGACGCCCTCAAAAATAAGCTCGACCGTCACTTCCTTCAACTTAATATCAACTAGAGTAGAAATGCAACGTTTTGGAGTCTTCTGATTAATGTAAAATCACTTAGGTTTAAGGACAGACCACCAAGTCTGGACCATGGGGTCTGTGTGGTCTGATTTTCTATGTAAATCTATGTAAATCTCTCTCTCTCTCTCTCTCTCTCTCTCTCTCTCTCTCTCTCTCTCTCTCTCTCTCTCTCTCTCTCTCTCTCTCTCTCTCTCTCTCTCTCTCTCTCTCTCTCTCTCTCTCTCGCGTTTATTCAACCTGATTTATTAGGTTATAATACATAAATTGTGGGTTTATACGATAAATTTGGTTTTAGTCCTTACCATTGTATTGTACAGATTATATAACCGACTTTATTTCCACACCACCCGAGAGGTAAAAGTCATGGCGCGTTTTTTTTAAGAGGTATATATCCCCGATAGGCCTATTCCTCTCTTCACTGCATCTTGGATGACTTAGGATGAATGCTCATCAGAAGATGTGAGAGTGATGATGAAAGAATCCATGAAGTTGTCAATCACGACATCTCTCTCTGCATCCTATGACTACAGTTTTTCCGCGTGCCGGACAGCATTCTTCCAGATTTCCTTGGTAACATTTTGTATTGATTCTTCTATGAGTGGTTTTAGGTCGGCAGTCTTGAATGTTTTTTTTTCTAGATGTAGCCTTTAACTTGAGCCCAAACCAGCTCATTGGGGTTGTAGTGACAGTGGTATGGTGGCAGGCGCACTACTCTTATGTCCGTGATCTGAAGCCATCTTGTCGACAACGTAGTTTGTGTCGGCAGAAGAGACGTGTTGACTTACAAGATGCAGAAGGTCTGTCTTGAGGATAACTTCTGGCACTGCTACGCCCTTCTTCTCCAGCCATTCTCGTATCGTAGCTTTGTTGTTTGCAGATGTTGGTGGCTTGTGAATTTTTCTTGAGTGATAAGATGCATTATCCATCACAATTACTAACGCTGAAGGAATGTTTGGTAAGAGTTGATGTGTGAACCACTTTTCAAATGTTTCTGCATTCATCTGATCATGGTAATCCCCGACATTTTTTGCCTGGAAAACAAGGGCGGGCCCCGGGAACAAATCATCGAGCTAATAGGGTACTGGGATTTATTTCAAGGAGCGTAAGCAACAGAAGCCCCGAAGTCTTCCTCAAACTATATTTAGCATTAGTTAGACCTCATCTTGACTATGCGGTTCAGTTCTGGTTACCTTACTATATAATGGATATCAAAATGTTAGAATCGGTGCAGAGGAGGATGACTAAGATGATTCAGGGGTTGAGAAACTTGCCATACGAGGAAAGACTCAAACAGTTAAACTTGCATTCTCTAGAAAGGCGAAGGGTGCGTGGAGACATGATCGAGGTTTATAAATGGATGAAGGGCTTTAATAAGGGAGACATTCATAAGGTTTTGTTGGTAAGAGAACCGGGTAGGACACGAAGTAATGGGTTTAAACTGGATAAGTTCAGATTCAACAGGGACACAGGCAAAAATTGGTTTACTAACAGGGTGGTGGATGAGTGGAATGGGCTTAGCAGTCATGTGGTGAGTGCCAATACAATTGTCACATTCAAAAATAGACTAGATAAATTCATGGACAGCGATATTAGGTGGGGTTAGATACACGGGAGCTTAGGGTCAAAGGAGCTGCCTAGTACAGGCCTACCGGCCTCTTGTAGACTCCTGAGTTCTTATGTTCTTATGATCCAGCGTGCAGAATGATCAAGCGGCCTCCTTCCCAGTCAGCACCCTCACTCCTATAGCCTGTCCTGCATTTTCTTCGTGCACCCAACATTTGGAAACCGTGTAGTTTTGGTTAACCCACGACTCGTCCAAATATACGATGTTCTTGTCTGAGCTTAAGTGTTTCCTTATTTCTCTTAAAAACTTGCTTCGTGCATATTGCACATCATTATTTTCCAAGAGGAATTTTCGCCCATCAACCTTTGCATGGTGAAATCCGAATTTCTTCAGAACTTTTCTCAGTGTTTCACGGCTGCCAGGATATGAGAGGTTGTTCTTCACTTCTTCATGAATTTTTTCGAGTGTGGGGATTTCTTTTCTTGCGTAGAACTGCAAAACTGTTATGTGCAGTACACCTCCATTGAAGTTATCAAAGAAGTCCATGATGTAACAAACTAGCTTGCAGGTAACATACCAAAGCTGTCGAGATTGATGTCTATGGCGGAATGAAGTGCGCTGTTGCCACATGTACCTTGTTGAGTCGGGACCGGAGCTTCGACACTCTAAGCAGACATTCTCTCGAAACCACGACGAGTGTTTTCCTTGTTCGGGACCGGCGCTTCGACACTCTAACCAGACATTCTCTCGTAATCACGACACGTGTTTTCCTTGTTCTTGTACCTTGTTGAGCCGGGACTCAACTACCTCTCTACCACCGCTATTACCCTCTATAGTCGGAGTCTAGACCATCTAGACCATGCATCAACCATTTAGATGGCATACCAAAGTAAATTCATGACACGTAGACCGCAATATAAAGTGTAGATCACATACCAAAGTAGATTCATGACAAACCAAAGTAGCACCAATGGGTGTTTGTTTATATATCAGAAAAAGCAGTCAAGAAAAAACAAAAAAATAAAACACGTAGAGAAAATGCAAAACTACTCCTCCTTACTACCTGAACAAAGGACTTGTTTAATGGTTGACTAAGAAATTGTTTTTTTTTTTTCATATATCAGAAGCAGTAGAGGAAAATAAATAAAACAATCGGGAAAAAAACGAAACTAATACTCCCAAAATGAGGTATTAATGAATTCCAAAAGATTATGTTCAGGTGTCTTGATCCTCCCCCCGTGTAAGAAAGAGTACAAGTCATAGGAAGGTGGAAATTTAGACGAGACTTTGAAGATCAGTCACAATTTCATCTTCTCTTTAACAATATTTCGTGTGGCTTTCATGATATATAGGTCAGTCATATAATGCTGTTTGCTTTTATTAATGGTTGAGTGGTGAAGGAATGCATACACAATAATATAGGTCAGGGGTGCTCAACCCACTGTTTGAGGGCTGCATGTGGCCCTCAATAAAGTTTAATGCGGCCCTCGGCAAGTAACCAAAAAAATAACCTACTTATCCCTATCATAATACGTATAATATTAGTTCACATTTAATTTTAATGACATGTAGCAATATAAATTATATTATGATTGATATTACTGAATATCTTATTATAAGTGAACTTTATGACGTTATAGTATTATAATGATAAAAATGCTATTCCTCACCTGGCAGCCTGAAAGCTGGCTAGCCTCACTGATTTTGTTGACGTGAGTCCCGTGTTGCCACTCCTTGGCATTTTTTACTAGATCTTGGCTTTTGAGCTGGGACCTTGGCGCCTTGGCTATTTTCCCTTGAAAACAGGCTAATCTAGGCTTTTTTGGGGGGGAAACTCCCTCCTGCTTGGCTATTCCCTTCGCTCATGTCCCTGCCCTCTCATCCCCCCACTCATCCTCTCAATCAGTCCTGGTCTCTGGCTCCCTACCCCTCTCCTACCCAACCGCTCCCTTCCGGGACTTCCCCACCGTTGCCCATCCACTCCTAGCCCTCTCCCCTTACCCATCGTCTTCCACGCCACCTCCCCTGTACCCCTACCCAATTGAGTTCCCCACCCTCCCGGCACACAGCAGCCGCTCCACGTTTCCCCTCTCCCTGCCCAACAGCTAAATGGTGTCGCTCGTATATAGGTCTTCACTTTATTGTACTTTATAATTGCCCATTTCCCATGACCTGCAATTTATGTGAAAAGTGTTTTGATTACGACTCTTTCCGGAAGGTTACAATATATACACAACATAATCAGTATTATTAGTCTGCAGAATACGTATATTAATTACTATGCATATTCACATTGCAGGAAATATGAGGCCCTTATCACACATTGCCCATCTAATGTGGCCCTGCCACCCAATAATGTTGAGCACCACTGATATAAGTCATCACTTTTTCCTATTTTGGCAATATTTCAATGAGGCGTTAAGCTTATTATAATATTAGTTACATCATACTCTCACTTTCTTTAGTTCAGGAGAGTAAAAGTTCGATGGGTCACTGATTAACTATTCCAAACACAACACTATCGATTAACATCATTTCTAACTTTTCTCTAGGTAATATTTGGGGCTTAAAACATACGAGTGTCAGTAAGTCTTATATATATTAAACTTTCCCTTGCCTAAGATCGTGAACAAATGTAATAGTGTGTGGCTGCTACGCTAACACTCCCAAGCTAAGATATACAGATTCAGTTTTATATGTATTTAACTCACATTATCTACCTGTCTTTCGCCTCTCAGTGTACTCCATTCTGTCCTGGCAAATTATCTATGACTTGACTTTCATCTACTACTTCTTCTTCTTCTTTCTTTTCTTTTTTTTCCTTTATCTCTCTGTTGCTTTCTCTCTGTCTTTGTCTCTTGTTTCCTCTCTCTATCTCCTCCTTTCCTCCTGTTCTTCTTTCTTTTCTTTATTTGTTCCTTCTTTTCTATCTCTTCGTCTTACCCAGCATCCTCGGTTATTCGTCTGTCATCATTTCTACACATAATACGACCTCCACAAGTCCACTTCTTACGCTCGATCTTAACATCTCCAACCTTATTCTGTCTCAAAACCCGTGACGCTCGCTCGCTTCCTTCCATTACCACTCCATCCCACGCAGCATCTTTGGTTGTCCGTCTGTCATCATTTCTACCCATGAAACGACCACCGTAAGTCATCTTTTTAGCTTAATCTTAACATCGCCAACCTTATACTGTTCTCCTAACCCATGATGCTTCCTTCCATCGTACCTCTCCATCTCACGCAGCATCTTTGGTTGTCCGTCTGTCATCATTTCTACCCATAACACGACGTGCCCAAGCCCACTCCTTAGTCTTAATCGTAATATATCCAGCCTTATTCTGTTCCCTAACCCATGATGCTTCCTTCCATCTTACCTCTCCATCTCACGCAGCATCTTTTCTCTCTCTCCTCTTTGACCACGTATCCGCCGTTTCTCTAGATCAAGACTAAACCGGGTGATACGACCCTGGCGCAGGAAGAAGAAGACGTCTCGTGTGACAAGTTTGGGAAGGAGAAGAAGAAAGCACATCAAAGCGGTCTCTGGTCTGGGTCCCCTGGCAGAAGAGGAAGGAGATATAGGGAAGGAAAGCTGCAGGAGAGAGTGAGTTATACGCCGTATCGCTGTTCCAGTAATATCCCCTGGTCGTGTTATATACCTAGGGTGAGGGTGTGCTGCTTGAAAACTTACGGGGAAAACAAAGGAGCGAGGGGTGAGGGGAGACCGGCGTGCAGGAATCCATCGCTTGAATTACTGAGTGAGTGTGTGAGTGCATGTGTGTGTGTGTGTGTGTGTGTGTGTGTGTGTGTGTGTGTGTGTGTGTGTGTTTGTGTGTCGGAATAAAGAAACGAAAGTCTTTGTACGGGAAATAAAGGAAGGAAGGAACAGGAGAAGAAGGAGGAGGAACAGAAAGAGATGACGAGTCTTATGATGCTAAAACAGAAAGAGGAGGAAGAAGAACGAGATGAATAAGATGATAGAGAAAAATATAATAAAGGAAGACGAGAAGGAGAAAGAGGAAGAAGAAGGAGGAGGAGGAGGTGACAAGTTATATGACGCTGAAGAGAGCGAAAGAAGAATAAGAAGAACAAGATGATAAAGAAGAAAACTATAATATCAACAGCAACAAGAGAAAGAGAGACAGAAAAAACAGACAGACAGAAAGAACACAGAGGGACAACGGGCAATAAACAGATAGACAGATAGAGATATATAAGTCTCCTGATAATGACGACAAAGGAGAATGAAAGCAAGAAAAAGAAGAACAAGAAAATTAAGAAGAAGAAACTATAAGAACAGAGAAAAAGATAGACAGTCAGATACAGAAACAGACAGACAAACAGACATACAGAGAGAGAGAGAAAAGAATACACAAAGAGACAGAGATATAGAGACACAGAGAGACAGAAAGAGACAGTGAATTTTGGTTAGAGAGAGAGAGAGAGAGAGAGAGAGCACAGTGGCCAAGCACCTACGAGACACCAACATCAGGAAAGCCCTAGGCCCTGATGACATCAGCCCTTTCCTGCTGAAGCACTGTACAGGCGAGCTGTCGTACCCCCTCACACGTATATTCAGACAGTGCCTAAGCGCAGGGGCCTGGCCGACCCTATGGAAAGAGGCTCGTGTCACACCGGTTTTCAAGAAGAAGGACAGGACAGACCCAACTTACTACCGCCCAATCTCGCTCCTGTCAGTTGTTAGCAAGATCCTGGAGCGGATTATTGCTGAGCAGATGACGCGCCACCTGGAGGAGAACCATCTATTGTCTCCTCGCCAGCACGGGTTCACGAGAGATCGCTCGGCATCAGACCTCCTCTTCCTTCTCAGCAAGTCTTGGCATGACGCCCTGGACTCCGGTCGGCCCTCACTTGTTGTTGCCCTAGATATTACTGGGGCATTCGACTTTGTGTGGCAGAGGGGCCTCCTGGCCAAGCTCGAACACGGCATCACAGGACAACTGCTGCAGCTATTTTCGAGCTACCTGCAAGGCCGGAGTCTGAGGGTAGTGGTGAACGGGTGCACGTCAGGCAGTTACCCAGTCACTGCCAGCGTTCCACAAGGATCAGTACCGGGCCCGATCCTTTGGAACGCATACTTCGACGAGCTGCTCCGTGGCCTACTAGTCGCCTCAGCCTACACTGACGACTGCACCCTGTCCCACAGCTACACCATGGTGGAAACCTCGAACATGATCGAAGCCACCAACCGCCATCTTGGTGACATCATGGCCTGGGGACGACGTTGGCAAGTCAAGTTTGCTGCCGAGAAGACCCAGGCCATGGTCATATCGCGTTCGGAGGAGGACGCCAGACTCCTGCAGGGACGGCTGAAGTTTGGGGACGACACCCTGGTCATCAAGGACTCCATCAACATCTTGGGGGTGGAGGTCGACTCCAGACTCAGTTTCGATCGCCACCTGGAGTGTGTGGCGCGCGGAGCCTCCCTGAGGGTGACACTCCTGCGTCGCGTTCGGCACCTGCTCGACGCAGACGACCTCCTGAGGCTGTACAAAGCCCAGGTAAGGTCCGTCATGGAATACTCCCCTCTCTCCTGGATGAGCAGTGCCCAATGTTACCTCTCGCTGCTGGGCAGAGTGCAGAGGAGGGCAGAGCGACTCATCCGCGATGCCAGCAGCCCTCAGCAGGAGCGACCACATGGACACCAGTGGCGGCACCGGCAGATCATCACCAGCAGGACGCCCCCCGCTGTATGCTCGACAGCCTCGGGCACCGGAGAAGGGTCGGTGCCATCACAGTCCTGCACAAGGCCCAGGTCCAACATACACCTCACCTGGCGGCACTACGGGTCCCTTGGAGGAGAAACCAGCACACCACGAGAGCGGCGGTGGCTAACGAACTCCTCCTTGAAATCCCGAAAAGCCGCAGAGCCAGGTGCAATGAACACCAATAGGTGAAGGTGGCGGCTCATGCCTGGTGTCGCACCTACCCGCCCTAGTCACATCCGCCTGAGTACAAGCACACCACAACATTAGTGGCAATGCTTTAAGATAGGCGACCTCAAGACAGAGGTCGTCTTTAGCATGGAGACAATTTCCCCGCCCCTTCTATCTTATCATATATCTTGATGTTTAAATAGAGAGAGAGAGAGAGAGAGAGAGAGAGAGAGAGAGAAACGTGAGAATAGCATGTGAAGTTGGACGAAAGCTAATCTTGGGAACGAAGAGGAAGAGGAGGAGAAGAGGAAGAGGAGGAGGAGGAGGAGGAGGGAGACGAGTGTGAAGGTGAAAAGAAGTGAAGGAAAGGGGTGGAGGAGATACTAGGAAAAATGAAAATGAGAGGAAGAAGAAGAAGAGGAAGAAGAAAAGATGAAGCAGTAGAGAAAGATGATTAATTATTTTGAGGTAGAAAGAAGAGTGAAGAAGATTGTAAGAGAGGAGAAAGTGAAGAGAAAAGAGGAGCAAAACGAATCAAATAGAAGAAGCAAAAAAAAAAAAAGGCAGATGTTAAGATTGATAAAAAGATGAAAAGTGCAGCAAAAAGAGGAAGAGGAAAAGATAAAGGAGAAAATATAGTGGTTTTGAGGTAGAAAGACGAGTGATAAAGATGAGAAAAGAGGAAAATGGGAAGAGAAAAGAGGAAGATAAATAAATGAAGTAGAACATGTGGAAAAAAGAGGAAAAGCGAAGGAAAAAAGAGGAAGAGGAAAAGATAGAGGATAAAATATAGATGTTTTGAGATAGAAAGACCAGGACAGTGCGAAGGAAAAGAGGAAAATGTGAAGGAAAAAAGAGGAAAAGAAAAGTCGATGTAAAAGAGATAGATAGATATTTTGAGGTGAAAAGAAGAGTGATAAAGTTAGAAAGAGGAAAACACGAGAAAATGAAGAAGAAGAAGAGAGAGAGAGAGAAGAGGAAAATACACACACTAAAGGAAAGGAAGACGTGTGAAGGAAGGGACGGAATATTGGTCGGTGTGTAGGGGACGAGGAGGAGGAGGAGGAGGAGGTCACCCTTAAAATGAAGGAGAAAGGATAACAGGGACACCAAAAACAGATGTAGGAGGTTAGGTTAGGCTACGTTAGGCTGGGTAAGGTAAGGTTAGATAAGATTAGATAAGGTTAGGAAAGGTTAGGTTAGCTAAGGTTAGGTTAACTTAGGTAAGGTAAGATTAGGTAAGGGGAGGTATGGATTGGTTAGGCTAGGTAAGGTTAGGTAAGGTAAGGAAGAGTCAGGTTAGATTGGGTTAAGCTAGGTTAGGTCAGGTAATGTTAGGTTAGGTAAGGTACGGTAAAGTTAGATAAATAAAGAGAAGAGTGAGGGATAGGAGGAATGGAGGTAAGAGAACAATGAAAGAACGGAAGAAGGAATATGGGAGAGAACTTTACGTACGGGGTCTTTAGAAGCTAACAAAGGGAGGGAGGGGAAGGAGGGGGAAGGGGGAGGTGATGCTGGCTTGTAGGTTGGTTGGTCGAATGGCTGGTGATCGATGGGCGTGTGTGTGTGTGTGTGTGTGTGTGTGTGTGTGTGTGTGTGTGTGTGTGTGTGTGTGTGTGTGTGTGTGTGACGAACTTTTTTAAACTCTCCAAAATACAAAAAACTCCCAAAACGATATCTAGAAGTGCATGAATTCAACCATCCGTATGTATGTATATGTATGTATGTATGTATGTATGTACGTATGTATGAGAGCCAGGTAGAAAATAATAAAAATAATCTCCCCAAAACGGTCTAAAAATATATGAAAATATCCACTTGTAAGTATGTATGTATATATATATATATATATATATATATATATATATATATATATATATATATATATATGTATTTATGTATATATATATATATATATATATATATATATATATATATATATATATATATATGTATATATGTGTGCTAAGTAGTAAGATCTATATACTCCCAAAAAAGCTAAAGGTAAAATCAACAACATACGTCAGACCTAAAGTGCCCCGTTAAAATCGATGAATCTTGTTTCTTTCACGATCATCATCATTTGTACATAACACCTCCTACCTTGCTCTTTAGTTCTCTCTCTCTCTCTCTCTCTCTCTCTCTCTCTCTCTCTCTCTCTCTCTCTCTCTCTCTCTCTCTCTCTCTCTCTCTCTCTCTCTCTCTCTCTCTCTCCTTCTCTCTCTCTCTCTCTCTCCTTCTCTTCCCTTCGCTTTCCGTCACCCTCTCCCTTCCTCTCCCTTCCCCTCCCTGTCTTAGCCTCATCCCCTTCCTCCCTTCATTTACTTTCCTCTCCCCTTTCGCTTTCCTTCACCCTCTCCCCTTCTCTCCCGTTCTCTCCCTCACAACAGACTCATCACATTAGCTAATTTTCGCCCCATAGTACAATCCCTCTTTCTCCCTCTCCCCTCTCCTCTCTTTCCTTCTCTTTCTCTCTGACCCTCTCTCTCTTTCTTCCCTTCGTCTGTACTCTATGGAATCTAATATCTAGTTTTTTTGTCTTTCTTTGTCTCTTGAGGATTTGCACAAAATTTCAGCTTGGTCGGATAGATGGGAGATGCCCTTTAACGTAAGCAAGTGCCAGGTTCTTCAAGTTGGAACGAGGAATAAGAAGTTCGATTACGAAATGCTCGGCGTTAAACTCAACAGCGTTCAATGCGTCAAGGACTTGGGGATCAAAATCGCGTCAAACCTCAAATTCTCACAGCAATGCATCGATGCAGCAAATAAAGCGAACAGAATGTTGGGCTTCATTAAAATAAACTTTTTATTCAAGAATAAAGATGTAATACTCCCGCTCTACAATAGTTTAGTCAGACCCCACTTGGAATATGCGGTACAGTTTTGGTCTCCCCACCATGCAAAGGATATTGCTAAATTAGAAGGTGTTCAGCGTCGGGCAACGAAAATGATCCCTTCCTTGCGCAACAAATCCTACGAAGAAAGGCTTTCTACCCTTAATATGTTCTCTCTTGAGAAACGTCGCCTCCGAGGAAAACTGATCGAATGTCTTAAAATACTTAATGGTTTCACGAATGTAGACAGATCAACATTGTTTATGATCGATGACACTTTGCGCAAGAGGAACAATGGCGTAAAACTCAAATGTAGACAAGTAAATTCAGACTGCACCAAATTTTTCTTCACCAACGTTGTAGTGCGAGAATGGAATAAGCTTCCACCGTCAGTGGTCCAATGTAACACGATTGACTCCTTCAAAAATAAGCTCGACCGTCACTTCCTTCAACTTAATATCAACTAGAGTAGAAATGCAACGTTTAGGAGCCTTCTGATTAATGTAAAATCACTTAGGTTTGTGGTCTGATTTTCTATGTAAATCTATCTATGTAAATCTCTCTCTCTCTCTCTCTCTCTCTCTCTCTCTCTCTCTCTCTCTCTCTCTCTCTCTCTCTCTCTCTCTCTCTCTCTCTCTCTCTCTCTCTCTCTCTCTAAATCATTCTCGTTTGCTTATTCCTCCTTCTCTCCTTTTTCATTCACCTCCTTATTTAATGCACATAGGTGAAAAAAAATCCGAACTTTAAATATCAGATTCAAGGACATGAGCTCAGCGAATTAAAACACGAAAAAGATCTTGGTGTCATTATCAGTAACACTCTTAAAATGAGTGATCAATGTTCTGCAGCGAGTAAAAAAGCCAATATGATGTTGGGATTAATCTCAAAAAACTTTGATTATAAATCACCCGAACTTATGAAGAGATTATATTTAGCATTAGTAAGAACACACCTAGAACACGCCGTTCAGTTCTGGTCACCGAACTATATCGAAGATCAAGTTTTGCTAGAAAAGATACAGCGACGAGCAACCAAACAAATTCCTGTGCTCCGAAACTTGCCATATGACGAGCGTTTAAAGCTTTTAGATATGTTTTCCCTAAAAAAGCGAAGGATAAGAGGGGACTTAATTGAAGTGTTCAAAATCCTTAATGGATTCGACAACATTAACCCAGATATTATATTTCAGAGACACCAACACAAGAACACGCAGCAACGGTATGCAGTTAAAAGGAAATCGATGTAACACATTGGTGCACAGAAGTTATTTTCAATAACAGAGTCGTCGATTATTGGAATAGACTCCCACCGTCAGTAGTTAGCGCACAGAGTATCAATAGCTTTAAGTCTTCTTTGGATAAGTACTTCATGGATATAAGATTATACTGACCCTTTTTCGCATGTTTTTAGACAGATTGCAGCACGACCTCAACCTATATTCATATAATTCTCCCCCACAACCTAGATTGCAAGTAGCGAAAGTCAAAAATAGAGTAAAGCAACAGTTAATGTCCGCATGGCAGGTGGAGTGAGGTGTGGGTGCAGTAAGGTGACAGGTTACTGGTGCGTGCCTAGTACCGCCGGTAAAACGAGGATCAAGCCTCCACCTGTGCCCTGAAACTACACCTCACCCATCGTGGGTCTTAGTGGGGATTCTGGGGCTGCCCTGTGTAGGCCACTCGTCCTCTTCCAGTCTCCCTGTATTTCTATGTTCTTAGGTTCTTATATAATGAAGTCATTTTCCCCCACAGCTTAGGTTACCAGTAGTGTAAGTTAAGGGTAGTAATTTCCTCTTATTTCTCTCTTTACTGTAAAATTTCCATGTCCCTTTCTTCCTTAAAGGTACATGGTGTTCTCTTCTAACTATTTCCTGCCGGCACGTTGCCGGAGGGAGAGAGGTGGGTGGGAGGAGCCTTCATCTTTTATGTCCTATCCTACCACACGTAGATTACTAGTAGTAGCGGTAGTAAACAGACACCCTCGCCATAGACCGATAGGTCTTCTGGTGTCTGTTCTTTCTATGTATTCCTATGTATTCCTCCTCCTCCTTCTCCTCTTCCCAATCCTCTTATTCCTTCTCTTTCTCTTTATTTACTCCCCCCACGGCCCTTTTTTTTCCTTCCTCCTAATCTTATTTCTTCTCTTCTTATCCTCCTCCTCCTCCTCCTCCTCCTCCTTACTAGGGCTAATACACTACGCTAAAGGCATCTCTCTCTCTCTCTCTCTCTCTCTCTCTCTCTCTCTCTCTCTCTCTCTCTCTCTCTCTCTCTCTCTCTCTCTCTCTCTCTCTCTCTCTCTCTCTCTCTCTCTCCTCTCATCATCCACCTTATACAACTGACTCATGACTCATCCCTTTCCTCCTCCCCCTCTCCATTCCTTCCTCCCTTCACTGACTCAAATTCTCCCAAAGTCTATATTTCAATGACTCACAAATATGCATGCATTCTCCTTTAGTCTACGGGGTTAAGTCATTACTTCAAGCATGCAGAGAGGTGAGTCACACGAGGTCCCTCCTGAGTCGGCTTGTGTATGCAGGAAGGTGTGTCACACAAGTCTTTCTGAGTCATATAATGCTTGCAGAGAAGAGGTGAGTCACGCTATATTCCTTTTGAGTCATCTTATTTTCGGAGAGAGGAGATGAGTCATGGTAAAGCCTTCCTGAGTGAAAAAGAAGTAGAAAGATAAATGAGAAGGTGGACGGAGGAACGAGAAGAGGAAGAGGAGGAGGAGGAGGAGGGGAGAAGAGAAGAGAGACAATATGAAAAAGAAGTAGAAAGATAAATGAGAAGGTGGACGGAGGAACGAGAAGAGGAAGAGGAGAAGGAGGAGGAGGAGGAGGAGTGGCGAGCAAGAGAAAGACAATATGAAAAAGAAGTAGAAAGATAAATGAGAAGGTGGACGGAGGAAGGGGATGATGATGATGATGATGATGATGATGAGGAGGAGGAGGAAGACAGAATAAGGAAGACTGTGATGAATGAGAAATAGAAAGATGAGAATGAAAAGGAGGAGGAGAAGGAACGCCGAAATAACGAAACAGTCCACGACAATCCCAGCAACGTCAACGAGAGGCTTTTCAAACAGGCGAACCGAGACACCGATATGTCTAGGAAGACAGGCCCGGGTATTACACTTTGCTGATTAGCCTGTATAGCAGCAAGAAGACTCCCTGTGCCGTGCTGATGTCGCTAATAGGCTGCGTCATGGACCGTCAGGGGCAGCAGCCCTCCTGAGAGCACGCGAGTAATGGCCTCAAATCTATAAATAGCCGGCGCCGCGTCATTCAAAAGCGTTCCCACGGACCCTCGCGTACCCCGGTTTAAAGTCCACCCGCGCCGCATTCCTCGCATTCCTCAGTGACGGGCTGCCTGGACACACCGAGTGACCGTACACACACACACACACACCGCGCTGCCCGCCGCACCGCTCAGAGGCACACATTCATCCCTCCCGCACTGCGACCTTGAGATGCTCCACACACGCCCTTCTAGCACGCAGAATTCCCATAGAAAATGAAAGTATTGAAGGACAGACTTTGGAATGTGGTGGAGGTGTGTGTGTGTGTGTGTGTGTGTGTGTGTGTGTGTGTGTGTGTGTGTGTGTGTGTAATTCACCTCTTGGTCTGCTGCGGGTCTCTCTCGAGACCATAGCTGGGCACTATAACAGAAAACCTTATTCCCGATAACCGATAACTGATAATGAAAAACCTTATCGGTGATAACCGATATTCGTTAACTGGAGACACAAATATAGCCAATAACCGATAACCGATACCCGATATAAATCCACAATTCTGATACTAGCTAGCGATAAGTCCGATAGGTGAAAACGATACTATATTCATATTTCAAATAGAAAAACATAGATGAATTCAAATTTTCATTATCTGTATTTTAGAAAACTTACAAAACCCGAAAACCACACGTTGACACGTACCTATGGACGGTAATACTAGAAACGCCTGAGCCGGTGTTGTGTTATTTGGCGTCCCCACCGTCAACAAACACTGGTCTCTCGTGAACTGCGCATGCTCAGACCAGCAAGCGTAGACCTGTACAGTCTCACAAAGCTTTTAACCGTAATTAAGAGTTGCTGGAAGGCTGAATCAGACATACAGTACCACTACCACCATCCCGCTGTTTCTAGAACGACACTCTGTACGAGTTGTATTTATATGTACCGAGTGTCGTTCTAGAAACAGTGGTACTGTATGTCTGATTCAGCTCCAGCAAAACTTTAATGTGTTAAAAGCTTTGTGATACAGGGTTTCACTTACTGGTCTGAACATGCGCAGTTCACGAGACCAGTGTTTGTAAACAAAAGCGCCAGCTTTTGACGATGGGACACCAAATAACACAACACCGGGTGCCTTCAATACCATGGCATGCTCACAAACGAATACGGAATATCAAATTTGAGGCAGTGAATAATCATTTTGGGGGCAAAGTTAAATGATTTTTCTCTTTGATATATTGACTTTTGAGTCTAATATAAAACATAACTTAGTTTTTTTAATGTTGATGATCTAAGTATGAAATCTCTTCACACGAAGATATTTCATACCCCGAAGTTTTTTCATACAACACCGGGCGCCCGGCCACGCATGCGCAGTAGGGAGGAGACGTTTTTTTTTTCTGAGGCGGAAAAAAGTAGTGATTATCGCTAGTTTGGTTACAAAAGTAACGAAGATACCGATATATATTTAAATAAGTAGCGGATGGCCGATAACCCGATTTTGTTATCAGCGATAAAGTATCGCGATAACTTATCGCGATAACGCCCAGCTATGCTCGAGACAGCCAGCCGTTTCCCTACGGAGGAGCACAGAGCTCGTAGTACCGATCTTTGGGTAGGGCTGAGACCACTCATACACAACACACCGCGACAACGAGGTCACAACTCCTTGCCTGACGTCGCGTACCTACTCACTGCTAGGTGAACAGGGGCTACACGTGAAAGAAGATTAACCCAATTTATCTTCACCCGGCTGGGGAATCGAACCCTGGTCCTTCTGGTTGTAAGGCCGACTTTCTATCAACTGAGCTACCGGGCCGTGTGTGTGTGTGTGTGTGTCATGCGTGCCTGCCTGCCACACGCTCCTGCTTAGAAATAAGAAAAAGAACAATGCGGGAGACACGAGTTTTCTTTTTCGATAATTAAAATCACCCGCGGCGCAGCGACACACAGGTCTGCCAGGTGCCACCGGGGATGTCAGAGACTTGACCGTGTAGTTGGTGGCTCCTGCAGACGGACCCCAGTGCTCTAACGTGGGTGTTTTCAGGCGCTTTCGACTCTCCCAGCAAATATTCACGAAGGCAGAGAGGGGGCGCGTTACCTTTGCAAACACAACAGCAACTTCGGAACTGTTTAATCGTCTTCATTGAGAGCCATGCATTGTGGAGAGAGAGAGAGAGAGAGAGAGAGAGAGAGAGAGAGAGAGAGATTAAAATTCGTGAGGCCTTTTTTGGTTTCTTGAATGTGCATGATACAACTGGTGACGGTTTACTGAACTCATTCCTTGACAAGGTGAATGGGGTTGGGATAGATATATCTGATATGAGAGGACAAGCTTACGATCATGGTGCTAACATGAGTGGAAAGAATAAAGGAGTACAAGCACGTACATTAGAACCGAATCAACGTGCTTTGTATGTACTGCGTGGCTCATACCTGGAATTTGGTGATTGTAGATGCAGCGAAATCCTCAAATTATGCCATTGAATTTTTGGGCATCATGAACAGAATGTATGTGATATTTAGCTCATCTACATCTCGATGGGCTATTCTTGAAGAATGTTTGCCTATTACAGTTAAAGGTCCATCAGGTAACAGGTGGGAGTCACGAATTGAAGCTGTTAAACCACTCCGATATCATATGAAGGAAATTAACAATGCCTTATCAGTGCTGAGAGAATATGCTCTCGAGAAAATAGATGGCGTGGCCACAGGAGCAGGTGCACTCATGGACATATTGAACTAATGGCCATTTCTATCAGCAGTTTGCTTATGGTATGACATTTTATTTCATATCAATAAGACCAGCAAGCTTATTCAGTCATCAGACATAACAATTGGTGTGTTGCAGGCAGGGGTGACTACTACTATGGCATTCTTTGAACAGTATCGCAATACAGGGTATAATACAGCTGCCGCCTGTGGGGGGGGACCATAAATACCCCCAGGAAGGACTCCTCTTCTGGCTGCCGACCCGAGAGGTGTCCTGATAAATCCTCGAACCTCCTCCTTATCAATTTCTGCAACATTCACGGTCTTCGTTCTAATTTTCATTCTGTGGAACACCATCTTTCCTCCTCTAAACCTCATCTTCTCTTCCTTACCGAAACACAGGTGGCTGAGGCTACTGACAGCAACCTCTACTCTGTTCCCTCCTACTATCTCTATCCTAAAATTCAATTCAAAGCTGGATGTTGCGCCTACGTGTGCAACGACATCACTTGCTCTCATGCCCACGACCTTGACTCTTCTGAATTTTCCACCATCTGGCTAAGACTTCATTGTCATTCTATTACTAAATACATATGTGCTGTTTATCTCTCACCTAACTCTACTAACTATGTAAAATTCTTTGACTATTTGAATTCTAAAGTGGAGCACATCTTGTCTCACTCTCCCTTCGATGAAACCCCATCTTGTGAGATTTCAATGTTCACCACCAGCTTTGGCTTTCATCCTCTTTCACTGACCAGCCTGGTGAACAAGCCTACAACTTTGCTCTCCTCAACGACCAAGAGCAGTTGGTTCAGCACCCTACACGTATTCCCGACCGTCTTGGATACAGGCCCAACATTCTAGACCTCTTCCTTACCTCTAATCCTTCTGCTTACTCTGTCAAACTGTTCTCTCCGTTGGGCTCCTCCGATCATAACCGTATTTCTGTTTCCTGTCCTATCGCTCCTGTACATCCTCTGGACCCACCGAAGAGGCGATGCTTCTGGCATTTTGCTTCAGCTCGGTGGGACGACCTGAGGATGTACTTTTCCGATTTCCAGTGGAATGATTACTGCTTCCAGGAGAGAGACCCCTCTCTGTGTGCCCAACGCATCTAAGAAGTTATTGTCTCTGGAATGGAGGCATACATTCCACGTTCTTTTCTACTCCTCATGCTAAAGAGCCTTGGTTTAATCATGCTTGTTCTCGTGCTATTAAAGATAGAGAGGCAGCTCACAAAGGGTTCCAGAGCCTTCGAACTCCCGCTAACTATGACCTTTACATTTCAGCCCGGAATCGTGCCAAATCTATTTTCCGACTTACCAAAACTTCTTTTATCAATAGAAAATGTCAACACCTTACTTCTTCTAATTCTTCCCGTGACTTCTGGCATCTAGCCAAAAAAAATCTCCAACAATATCACTTCTTCCTCTTTCCCTCCTCTCATTAACTCTGACGTCAGCACTGCCGTCTCATCTGTCTCTAAGGCTGAACTCTTCGCTCAAACTTTCTGTAAGAACTCCACCTTGGACGATTCTGGGCATATACCTCCTACTCATCCCCCCTCTGACTCCTTTATGCCTGTTATTAAGATTCTTCCAAATGATGTTTTCTATGCCCTCTCTAGCCTCAACTCTCAGAAGGCTTATGGACCTGATGGAGTGCCTCCTAATGTCCTTAAAAACTGTGCTTCCTTGCTGACACCCTGCCTGGTCAATCTCTTTCGTCTCTGCCTATCAACATCTACCTTTCCTTCCTGCTGGAAGTATGCCTTTGTACAGCCTGTGCCAAAGAAGGGTGACCGTTCCAATCCCTCAAACTACCGCCCTATAGCTTTACTTTCCTGTCTATCTAAAGCTTTTGAATCAATCCTTAATCGGAAGATTCAAAAGCACCTTTCCACTTCTAACCTTCTATCTGATCGCCAGTATGGGTTCCGCAAGGGGCGTTCTACTGGCGATCTTCTTGCTCTCTTAACTGACTCTTGGTCATCCTTTCTTAGCCGTTTCGGTGAAACTTTCTCTGTTGCGCTAGACATATCGAAAGCCTTCGATAAAGTCTGGCACAAGTCTTTGCTTTCTAAATTGCCCTCTTTTGGATTCTATCCCTCTCTCTGTCCTTTATCTCCAGTTTCCTTTCCGGTCGTTCCATCTCTGCGGTGGTAGACGGTCACTGTTCTTCCCCTAAACCTATCAACAGTGGTGTTCCACAGGGCTCTGTCCTATCACCCACTCTTTTCGTGTTATTCATCAATGATCTTTTTTCCATAACAAACTGTCCCGTCCACTCATACGCCGACGACTCCACTCTGCATTATTCAACTTCTTTCAATAGAAGCCCATCACAACAGGAAGTACACGACTCCAGACTGGAGGCTGCAGAACGCTTAATCTCAGACCTTGCTATCATTTCCGATTGGGGCAGAAGGAACCTTGTGTCCTTCAATGCCTCAAAAACTCAATTTCTCCACCTATCAACTCGACACAAACCTCCAAACACCTATCCCCTATTCTTCGCTATCACCATCTTCAACACTAAACATCCTCGGTCTATCCTTAACTCAAAATCTCAACTGGAAACTTCACATCTCCTCTCTCGGTAAATCAGCTTCCTCGAGGTTGGGCGTTTTGTGTCGTCTCCGCCAGTTCTTCTCCCCCGCGCAGGTAATATCCATATACAGGGGCCTTGTCCGCCCTCGTATGGAGTATGCATCTCACGTGTGGGGGCTCCATTCACACAGCTCTTCTGGACAGAGTGGATTCTAAGGCTCTTCGTCTCATCAGCTCTCCTCCTCCTACTGATAGTCTTCTACCTCTTGAATTCCGTCGCGATGTTGCCTCTCTTTTTATCTTCTATCGATAATTCCACGCTGACTGCTCTTCTGAACTTGCTAACTGCATGCCTCCCCCCCTCCCGCGGCCCCACTGCACACGACTTTCTACTCATGCTCATCCCTATACTGTCCAAACCCCTTATGCAAGAGTTAACCAGCATCTTCACTCTTTCATCCCTCACGCTGGTAAACTCTGGAACAATCTTCCTTCATCTGTATTTCCTCCTGCCTACGACTTGAACTCTTTCAAGAGAAAGTTATCAGGACACCTCTCCTTCAGAAATTGACCTCTCTTTCGGGCACCTCTTATGATTCTTTTTTAGGAGCAGCGAGTAGCGGGCTTTTTTTTATTATTGTTTCCTTTTTTTGTGCCCTTGAGCTGCCTCCTTTGTTGTAAAAAAAATAAAAAATCTTAATGCATCGGAAATAGCTGAGCAGGTGAATGTAGCCAAAGTATTTCCGCAGACGCGTACACGAAGAAAAAAAAAGCATGTTTGACTATGTGTCGCAATGAAAGTATCTTATCTGAGGACAAAAAAAAAGGTCAGTTCTTCTTTGTTGTAGTAGATCAGGTTATATCATCCGTCAACTCGGGAATTAGTCAGCTTATGGAGTGGCATAACCTGTTTGGCTTTTTGTACAATACGAAGCAATTCAAGCAGTGTATTGACGAAAACAAGCTTCACATTCGATGCAAGAAATATGAGGAAATAATGGGAGACATTGATGCACCTGAACTGGAAATGGAGTTGAGACATTTCATTGCTGTTGTCAGTAGAGAAAAAAACTCTTGCTACTGCTAAAGATTTCTTAACATATATTTGTAGTAATAATCTTCAGGAAATATACCCAAACACTGGAATTGTGTTGAGAGCTATGTTAACAACTCCAGTTACTGTTGCAAGTGCAGAGAGAAGCTTTAATAGAAAGAAAATAATAAAAAAAAATATTTTGCGGTCAACAATGTCAGATGAGAGGCTCTCTGCTCTAGGAATCATCTTCATTGAACATGATGTTGCTAGATCTCGTGATTTTGATGCTTTGGTTAATAAGTTTGCAAACCACAAAGCTCGAAAAAAGCCTTTTAATGATCGTTTTGCATTTAAATCATCATACTTTGTTAAGAGAAACATTATTTTTGTACTCTGATAGGCCTGCTTATCAGTCGTGCCCCCACGTTGTGCCCGGCTCAGCACCACTTAAATGTATAACATCATCATTCATTGTTTTTAATAGCTGTACTCCTTACTATTACTGAAAAAATGTAAAACTCGGTTGTCTGTATGGGGCCCCACATATATATTTTTTTATTGGGGGGGCTCACTACTTCTTGCTACTGCCCTGGTTATTACTGGCATACATTGTGACGAAAACGTCCTAGTACAGAGCGAAATAACATACTGGGGTTTCTATACTAGGACCTTATATCAAGTTAAGATATACAGATAAAATAGGAAATAAGATAATAGTAAACGATGCAATATAAAACCTAGATCTTGAAAATATAAGACATAAGGTTTTCCGTAAACAAGAATAAAATGATATAATACTAATAAAATAGGAATGTGCGTACACGTTGTCGTAAGATAATATAATAGCCATATACAAGAATGTTGTCATAAAATGTATAATAAAACAAAAATATCATATACATGAGTGTAGTCACGACTTGGAGAAAGTCTGTTCGTTAAAACTAAAAAAGATAGTTTTTTTCAACTCACTTTTGAAAATAGACATATTTGGTGTCCTTCACGTGATCAGGTAGGCTGTTTAGGTCCAGCTACCAGTAGAGACCTGTCTCCTATACAAGTTCTAGTTTTGGGAACAAGTAGTTGGTGTTGATGTCTTGTGTTGACATCGCGAG
The DNA here is from genome assembly GCF_024679095.1 of Eriocheir sinensis. Lineage (NCBI taxonomy): Eukaryota > Metazoa > Arthropoda > Malacostraca > Decapoda > Varunidae > Eriocheir > Eriocheir sinensis. The sequence goes on from NW_026111829.1 coordinate 157,295, forward strand.
TCTCACTCACCTTAGGGAGCGAGAACAACCAACCCGGCAATCTTTAACTCATTACATTATTCACAGTGATTCCCGACTCGTACTTGTACATATCACATATCTTCAGCCACTTTAGCTCCCCTATATATGGTGTTGCATGGTCAAATTTATTGCACCAAGCGCAACTTTGGCTGTTGTTTTTTGCACCTGCTGGATATGGCATGCAGCACTATATCCCCATATCTTTAATCCGTACTTTATGATGCTCAATACGAAGGATTGAATTAAATGATTATGGTAAGGAAGGCGCGGGAAGGTTAATATGTAATGACGACGACCAAATGATATGGTAGAAACTCTAATGAAAAGAGCTCAGGGGAAAAGTTAGGAGGTTTAACCATCAGACAAAACGTTAATTAAATGAAGATGAGGGAAAGGAGGGACTAAAAATAGGAAGAACAGTTAGGAGAAAAAAGTTAATGAACGAATTGTCTCGTTGTGGAAAAACTGGTTAAATAAAAAAAAGGAAAAAAACAAAGAGTAGCGGAAAAAGGTAATGCGATGAGGAAACAGTTGATGAAGTATCCGAAGGAAGAGAAGCGAAGCTGTTCAGGATGAGCACAGTCAGGTAGGAAAAGAAGGAAAAATACATAGTAGAAATTTAAAAATATAAAATATAAAGAAAATGAGGACAAAAAATAAATGTGTTGAGAAAACGTTAGATAAGTTGATTGACAGAAGAAAAGTGAAGTTGAAGAAACAGTAAAGTGAAGAAAATGGGTGAAAAGAGAAAGTTAAACGATGAAGAAAAAGTTGAAAAAAAGAGAAAAAGTAAAAAAAAAGTAAATGGATTGATGAAAGATTAGATAAGAGAAGTTGTTTAAAGGAAGGAGTAAGGTGAAATAATAAAGCAAAAGAAACAGAAGTTGGAAAAGAGAAGGAAAAGAAGACAAAAAAAAAAGAAAAAAGAATTGGCTGAAGTAGTTTGTGGGTCATCTCGGGTCGGCAAAGGCTGATTCACACCATACGTAAAATGACCGGTCCGTACCGCACCGTTCCGGACGACAAAATATTCTTCAGTGGGAAACCAGTGTTGTGTTCACACCGCTACGGACCTGCACGTCTCCGGCGCGGACCGTCACAACCACTTGCCGGTCGGGATTGTCGGAGATAATATTTTGCAGGTCCGCGCCGGTACGGCCCGGCCCGGAGCCTGTCAGTGTTGGATAGTGTGAACACACTTCCGTCACCATGCAGCAAAGCGGACAGGCGTGGCCTCGGGGAGCGTAGCACCGCATTCATTCATTCATTCTCTCTCTCTCTCTCTCTCTCTCTCTCTCTCTCTCTCTCTCTCTCTCTCTCTCTCTCTCTCTCTCTCTCTCTCTCTCTCTCTCTCTCTCTCTCTCTCTCTCTCTCTCTCTCTCTCTCTCTCTCTCTCTCTCTCTCTCTCTCTCTCTCTCTCTCTCTCTCTCTCTCTCTCTCTCTCTCTCTCTCTCTCTCTCTCTCTCTCTCTCTCTCTCTCTCTCTCTCTCTATATGTATGTATGTAACTATGTATGTATGTATGTATCTATATATTTATATATATATATATATATATATATATATATATATATATATATATATATATAGATATATATATATATATATATATATATGTTGTGGGGGAGGGGGGGTATGTGGGGGTTATGGGTGTGGGTGTGGGGGGGGGCTGGGTGTGGTTGGGTGGGGGTGGGTTTGGGGTGTGGGTGTGGGTGTGGGTGGGTTATGGGTGTGGTTGGGTGGGTGTGGGTTATGGGTGGGGGTGTGGGTGGGTTCTCGGTGTGGTGGGGTGTGTGTCGGTTAGGGGGGTGGGTGTGGGTGTGGGTATAGGTGTGGGTGAGCTATAGGTGTGGGTGGGTGGGTGTGGGTTATGGGTGTGATTGTGGGTGGGTGGGTGGGGTGTGGATGTGGGTGGATGGGTGTGGGTGTGGGTGGGTGGGTGTGGGTGGGTGTAGGTTAGGGGTGTGGGTGTGGGTGGGTGTGGGTTATGGGTGTGGGTGTGGGTGTGGGTGTAGTGTGGGTGAGCTATGGGTGTGGGTGGGTGGGTGTGGGTGTGGGTGTGGGTGGGCTATGGGTGTGGGTGGGTGGGTGTGGGATATGGGTGTGGGTGTGGGTGTGGGTGTAGGTGTGGGTGTGGGTGTGGGTGGGTGGGTATGGGTTATGGGTGTGGGTGTGGGTTATGGGTGTAGGTGTTGGTGTGGGTGTAGGTGTTGGTGTGGGTGGATGGGTGTGGGTTATGGGTGTGGGTGTGGGTTATGGGTGTAGGTGGGTGGGTGTGGGTGGGTTATGGGTGTGCGTGTGGGTGGGTGTGAGCGGAGTACTAAATATTACTTTAATAATGTACACATACAAAAACAGGTTTACATGAAAAACGAGATGCTGGAGTGCACATCAGTTTTACGTATATAAACATGGAGCCAAAGAAAGTGAGATAGAGATAAATGAGAGAGAGAGAGAGAGACCATTTAACAGGTATAATGCTTATGTAATTATTTAATCAGTTGATATTATATCTACTCCCCTACTCTTCCCCCCCCCAACACATACCGTATTGCGTGTGCATATGTATGTATCTATGAGTCTCTCTCTCTCTCTCTCTCTCTCTCTCTCTCTCTCTCTCTCTCTCTCTCTCTCTCTCTCTCTCTCTCTCTCTCTCTCTCTCTCTCTCTCTCTCTCTCTCTCTCTCTCTCTCTCTCTCTCTCTCACACACACACACACACACTTATTCTCTCTTATTCACGCGCGCGTCCCTCTGCCCTACGAAAAAGAAAAAGAAAAGCAAATAAATAGATAAACACTACTCACTTGCTCTCTCCTCCTTACCAAGATAGCGCTAAAGAAATGCTCGACTTGCACAGGAAACTTCTCTGGTCATTTCTTCTCAGGACGATCGACCGTCTGCAAGATCTGCCTGTTGACACAGCAGATGGAAACGAGACTCCATCAACAGGACGAAAGGCTGACCGCTGGCGAGAAGATCACCGAACTAACAAGTACTGTTGAAACCTTGCAGGAGTTTATCCAGGCCAACATCGTCGCCCCTGCTGCAAGTGATGCCTCATGACCCTCCGCACCTGCTGTCGATGCCCAGCCACCTTCCGAAGAAGACATGTCACAGGGGACCGGTAGAGCTGACGCCGAAGGCTTCACCCCGTGAGAGGAGGAGCCAGACCCGCCCCTAGAGCCATTTATTCTACTCATTGCTACAACAGATTTGCCATACTGGAGGAGGAGGACGAGGAACAGAGCACCTTCTTGGTCGGTGATTCTATGATTCGCCACCAGGTGGTTGAATTTGGTGGCAGAGTCCCCCGTCGTAGGCGTAACTACTGTTATCTTGGAGCTGGTGTTGACGACATCACAGCTGCCCTGGACGAGGTCTCCGCTGAGGCCTCTAATGACTCACTCTTTGTTCTCCACACAGGTACAAACGACGTCACCACGACCCGGTCTGAGGAACTGCTGGACAAGTACCGTAGGCTCATCCAGCAGTATAAGTCTAAATCCCCAAATATTTTAATTTCAGGAATTCTACCACGGACGTGGGATAAGAGCGACTTCTACAGTAAGGCCTTCAGCCTCAACAACCGCCTACAGACTCTCTGCGGAGAGCTTGACATCGTGCTCTTTAACGCCTCGGACCGTTTCTACGGCCAGAGTAAACTTTTCAAAAGGGACGGAATACACATGTCACCCATCCGGGCAGCCAGATTCGGAAGGCTCCTCAACGACGCCGTACGTAACGTCCGAACAAAAAACGACTCTCAGCCACGTCCTTCCATCCCACCCGTTTAAATAGACACCATACACCGCAACAAACTCGTAACATTGAACCCGCCAGTACCACCACCTCTATTACCAAGCCTAAAGATAACCTAAGAGTCCTTAGTTTCAATGCGCGCAGCCTAAGAAACAAGTTTGATGAACTGCGATGTCTTGCTCTGACAGAAAACTTTGACGTAATTGCTATAACGGAAACATTTATCGACACCACAAATATTGATTTAAGTCCCGAATACAACATAGATGGCTACAGACTCTTTAACAACGATCGTGTAAACCGTAGAGGCGGTGGCGTCGCCCTTTATGTCAAAAGCTATTTGCAACCCACTGACAAAACACCAAGAAACAGTAACGTTGAACATTTGTGCGTGCGAGTAAACATAGCAAGAGTCAATAAAAATATCTCTGTCACTTACAAGCCTCCGGGGCAATCACTCGATGCCGATCTTGAAATGTACAGCATCTTAAGGCAGTCACTTAACAACAGCGACTCACTGATATTAGGAGACTTCAACCTTCCCCATATCGACTGGGCGACACTGTCAGGTACAGAAGGTGAGTCACATAGAATGATCGAATTTTTAGAAGAAAATTATCTAAGCCAAATGGTTTCTGAACCAACTCGACAAAATAACATACTCGACCTTGTTATAACGACCCAAGATAACCTAGTTAGTAATGTCACGGTAGGAGAACACCTCGGTTCCTGCGATCATAAATTAGTGCACGTTGACATTAGAGCTCAAACATCGGTGACTGAAAATAAAGTAAAGGTGCCCAATTTCAAAAGAGCCAACTTCGTAGAAATCCGACGAAAACTAATAGAAATGCGACTGTCAGATGATGGCAATGAAGAGGACGCCTGGATAAGCTTTAAAAATCACTTACTCACTCAGCAGGATACATTTGTCCCCTTGTGCGAGAAGCGAATTAACACTAATAAAAGCCCACCTTGGTTTAATAGCGAAATTAAACACTCAGTCAAGGAAAGAAAACTGTTTTACAGATTAAAGAAAGAACAAAGCTCGCCCGAAAACATTAGACTCTATAATGATGCCAGGCGACAAATAAACAGATTAGTACGTCAGGCAAAGCGCAGATATGAAGAAACTATTGCAGCCAACTGTAAAAATAATCCGAAATCCTTCTTCAGTTACATAAACAACAGAAAGGCGATCAGAAGTGGAATTGGACCCTTTACAAACAGCGACGATGCACTAGTGACTAACAGCCAACACGTTGCAAACCTATTAAACAATTACTTTTCCTCGGTGTTCAATACTGACAGTCTTCCTCCCGCTACCACCAACACCAGTACTAATGTAAATCCCGAGCATGCATTGCCTAACTTTGAAATAAAACCCGATGAAGTCCTTAAAGCCCTCAAATCACTTAAAACAAAT
>NW_026111829.1:167500-190000 GCF_024679095.1 Eriocheir sinensis
ATCTTTGATCCCATGGCCCATTGCCACAGAGACCTGACAATTGATGCAGCCCACAGAAGAAACGAACAAGAGAAGAACAGAGCATATGAAGAAAGAATACAGAATGTGGACCAGGGCTCCTTCACCCCGGTAGTATTCACGACGGCAGGAGGGCTGGTACCAAGGGCGCAGAGCTTCTACGCAAGACTCGCCGAAACACTGGCGGATAAGAAACAACAGCCAAGAAGCAGTGTGGTCGCCTGGATGAGATGCAGGCTGTCCTTCTCCCTCCTGAGGTCAGCCTTGGTCTGCCTGAGAGGAACCAGGTCACCTGCACCCAAAACCACCCGCATTGCTGACCTGGACTTTGAGGCGACGGTGGTTGATAGTCGTATCAACCACAAGCTCTGTTAGCTTAAAAATAAAATGTTTAGTAAAGTTTGTAATATTAAATAAAGATGGTTGTCGGCCACAGTCATTGGCGGTTTGGTGCCAATGAATTGCTTTGTGAAAGGATATGATAGAATATACCGCTCACAACGCAACTCTAATAGATGGAGGCCCGTAAAAAAAAAGTAGTAGTAGTAGTAGTAGTAGTAGTAGTAGTAGTAGTAGTAGTAGTAATTGTAGTAGTAGTAGTAGTAGTAGTAGTAGTAGTAGTAGTAGTAGTAGTAGTAGTAGTAGTAGTAGTAGTAGTAGTAGTAGTAGTAGTAGTAGTAGTAGTAGTAATAGTAGTAGTAGTAGTAGTAGTAGTAGTAGTAGTAGTAGTAATAGTAGTAGTAGTAGTAGTAGTAGTAGTAGTAGTAGTAGTAGTAGTGGTATAGCAGGACATCATCCGCCATGAAAACACCAACGTCAAACAGGTGGCGTATGCGGATGACCTCACCGGGGTAGGAAAGTCTGCAGACCTCAGGAAATGGTGGGACCTCGTCAATGAACACGGCCCTAAAATAGGTTACCGTCCCAACGCCACTAAGTCTGTGGTGATTGTAAAACCAGAGGCATACGATCGGGCCAAAACAGCATTCCAGGGCAGTAACGTGAAACTGTCAGTGACTGGCGAAAGACACCTCGGGGCAGTCATTGGAACAGTTGAATACGGAACCGAATATGTGAAAACAGCTGTAAAGCGTTGGGAGTCCGAACTGGTTTCTACTCTCCGAAATGTGTAATTATATCTACACTGCAGGGAAATGGGTAGGCATAGAGATTAGAGCACACAATGACACACACACACACACACACACACACACACACACACACACACACACACCGTCAGCTGTAAACAGACACACAGTGCTGCAGGGAAGGGTCAGTAAGGCTGCACGGCACGTATCCTTAACCCGTCGGCGCCTCAGTTCGCCTGTTTAAAAGCCTCTCGTAGAAGTTTCAGGGTTTTTCACGGACTGTTTCGTGATCCCGGTGACTGTCATACACGACCTCTGCACCCTCAACGGGACACCCCCGTGAAAACCCAGTTAATCTTCTCTGTGGGCTTGGGAAATAGTCCTAATCTGAGCCGAGACGTTTAGGAATATGGAACGAACTCACTTCAACCTCGTTTACAGTCTCTCTGTAGATTAGGTAACGCACACACCAGCGGCTTTGAAACAGGCGTAAAAGTAGCTATACCATTCATAACAACTCTCTGTTTACGGTCGGTAAGCCAGTCTCTGAGCCACTTATGAATATTACCGGTTATACCGTGAGTTTGCAATTTACTAAGGAGACGGTTGTGAGGGACTTTGTCAAATGTTTTCTGAAAGTCCAAATATACAATGTCTACTGATTGACTTTCATCGTACACATGAAAGATGTAGTTGAAGAAATCGAGAAGGTAAGTCAAACAGGAACGTTTGTTTCGAAAACCATTTGCGAATCCTTAATTAGTCTGTTATCTTAAAAAAAAAAATCTATTTTTTCGCGAATGATTGTCTCTAAAATTTTGCACACGATTTACGTTAGACTGATCGGTCGATAATTACCTGGTTGGGACTTGTCGCCTTTTTAAAAATAGGAGTTACGTTAGCGAGTTTCCATTCTAGTGGTACTTTTCCTGTGTTTAGTGACTTTGAGAATATGTTCAAGAGGGGCTTGCTGATCTGATGTTTTGCCTCTTAAAGAATACGCGGGGATATTTTATCTGGGCCGGGCTTTTTTTTTACTTTAATATTATCGATATTTTGTACTAAATCACTTTCTACAATGTCGCTAATAATACTCAAGGATGTGTCATCAATATATCTTGGGGCTTCCGGTTGCCTTTCGGATAAGATTTCTTCTGTAAAAACGGAGGCAAAAAAATCATTCAATATGTTAGCGATTTCTTTATCATCATTCGTGGATTCGCCATTTACAGTTGCTATTGGGCCAATACTGGGGGTGAGAACTTTTTTGTTTCTACGTAAGCAAAACATTCTTTAGGATTTGTTTTTCTTGCGCTTGCAATATGAAGCTCTAGGTTTCTTTTATTGAGACGTATGATTCTTTTTGTTTCTCGGCGTAATCTTTGGAATTCAGTTTTGTCTGTTTCATTATTTGTAATCAAGTATTTGCGACGCACTCGATTTTAATTCTCAATTTGGCGTTTGAGTTGATTGTTCCGCCACTTAGGCTTCCAGTTGGCTGCTGGTCGTCTTTTACGGAATGGTACGCATAAATTCACGGCTCTACTTAAAGTTTCTGTGAATGTTTCCCAAGCTTTATTTATATCTGAGGCTGCAGAAATTTCGCTCCAGTCTGCATTCGCTACTAAATTTCTTAGTTTGTCAAAATCCGCACGTCGGTAATCAGGGTTTTTTTTTTTTTTTTTTACAGCAAAGGAGACAGCTCAAGGGCACAAAAAAGCAAACATTAATGGAAAAAAGCCCGCTACTCACTGCTCCTAAAAAGAATCCAAAGAGGTGGCCGAAAGATAGGTCAGTTTTGGGAGGAGAGGTGTCCTGATACCCTCCTCTTGAAAGAGTTTAAGTCGTAGGCAGGAGGAAATACAGATGAAGGAAGATTGTTCCAGAGTTTACCAGCGTGAGGGATGAAAGAGTGAAGATGCTGGTTAACTCTTGCATAAGGGGTTTGGACAGTATAGGGATGAGCATGAGTAGAAAGTCGAGTGCAGCGGGGCCGCGGGAGGCATGCAGTTAGCAAGTTCAGAAGAGCAGTCAGCGTGGAAATATCGATAGAAGATAGAAAGAGAGGCAACATTGCGGCGGAATTTAAGAGGTAGAAGACTATCAGTATGAGGAGGAGAGCTGATGAGACGAAGAGCCTTAGCCTCCACTCTGTCCAGAAGAGCTGTGTGAGTGGAGCCCCCCCACACATGAGATGCATACTCCATACGAGGGCGGACAAGGCCCCTGTATATGGACAGCAACTGTGCAGGGGAGAAGAACTGGCGGAGACGGTACAAAACGCCCAGCCTCGAGGAAGCTGATTTAGTAAGAGATGAGATATGAAGTTTCCAGTTGAGATTTTGAGTTAAGGATAGACCGAGAATGTTTAGTGTTGAGGAAGGTGATAGCTGGGTGTTGTCAAAGAATAGGGGATAGTTGTTTGGAAGATTGTGTCGAGTGGATAGGTGGAGAAACTGTGTTTTTGAGGCGTTGAAGGACACCAGGTTCTTCTTGCCCCAATCGGAAATAATAGTAAGGTCTGAGGCTAAGCGTTCTGCAGTCTCCAGCCTTGAGTCGTTAAGTTTCTGAAGGGTGGGTCTTCTATTAAAAGAAGTTGAATAATGCAGAGTGGAATCATCGGCGTAGGAATGGATAGGACAGATCGTTTTGGAAAGAAGATCATCAATGAACAACAGAAAAAGAGTGGGAGATAGGACAGAACCCTGTGGGACACCACTGTTAATAGATTTAGGGGAAGAACAGTGACCGTTTACCACGGTAGAAATAGAACGGTCAGAAAGAAAACTGGAGATAAAGGTACAGAGAGAAGGATAGAAACCGTAGGAGGGTAGTTTAGAAAGCAAAGATTTGTGCCAGACCCTATCAAAAGCTTTTGATATGTCCAGCGCAATAGCAAAAGTTTCACCGAAACGGCTAAGAGAGGATGACCAAGAGTCAGTTAAGAAGGCTAGGAGATCACCAGTAGAACGCCCCTTGCGGAACCCATACTGGCGATCAGATAGAAGGTCAGAGGTGGAAAGGTGCTTTTGAATCTTACGGTTAAGGATTGATTCAAAAGCTTTAGATAGACAAGAAAGTAAAGCAATAGGACGGTAGTTTGAGGGATTGGAGCGGTCACCCTTCTTAGGCACAGGCTGTATGAAAGCATACTTCCAGCAAGAAGGAAAGGTAGATGTTGACAGGCAGAGGCGAAAGAGTTTGACCAGGCAGGGTGACAGCACGGAGGCACAGTTTTTAAGGACAATAGGAGGCACTCCATCAGGTCCATAAGCCTTCTGAGGATTGAGGCCAGAGAGGGTATAGAAAACATCATTTTGAAGAATCTTTATAACAGGCATAAAAGAGTCAGAGGGGGGATGAGTAGGAGGAATATGCCCAGAGTCGTCCAGAGTGGAGTTTTTAGAAAAAGTTTGAGAGAAGAGTTCAGCCTTAGAGATAGATGAGACGGTGTTGCCGTCAGGACTGAGGAGTGGAGGAAAGATGAAGAAGTGAAGTTGAAGGAGAGTGTGTTGGCTAGATGCCAGAAGTCACGGGAAGAGTTAGAGAAAGCAAGGTTTTGACATTTTCTATTAATGAAAGAATTTTTGGTTAGTCGGAGAATAGATTTGGCACGATTTCGGGTAGAAATGTAAAGTTCATAATTAGCATTAGTTTGAAGGCTCTGGTACCTTTTGTGAGCTACCTCTCTATCATTGACAGCACGAGAACAAGCGTGATTAAACCAAGGCTTTTTAGCGTGAGGAGTAGAGAAAGAACGAGGAATGTATGCCTCCACTCCAGTGACAATCACCTCTGTGATGCGCTGAGCACACACAGAGGGGTCTCTATCCTGGAAGCAATAGTCATTCCACGGGAAATGGAAAAGTACATCCTCAGGTCGTCCCACCGAGCTGAAGCAAAATGCCAGAAGCATCGCCTCTTCGGTGGGTCCAGAGGGTGTACAGGAGCGATAGGACAGGATGCAGAAATAAGACTGTGATCGGAGGAGCCCAACGGAGAGAACAGTTTGACAGAATAAGCAGAAGGGTTTGAGGTAAGGAAGAGGTCTAGAATGTTGGGCCGATCTCCAAGACGGTCGGGAATACGTGTAGGGTACTGGACCAACTGCTCTAGGTCGTTGAGGATAGCAAAGTTGTAGGCTTGTTCACCAGGATGGTCAGTGAAAGAGGATGAAAGCCAAAGCTGGTGGTGAACATTGAAATCTCCTAGGATGGAGATTTCAGCGAAGGGAGAGTGGGTCAAGATGTGCTCCACTTTAGAATTCAAATAGTCAAAGAATTTGACATAGTTGGTAGAGTTAGGTGAGAGATAAACAGCACAGATGTATTTAGTAATAGAATGACAATGAAGTCTTAGCCAGATGGTGGAAAATTCAGAAGAGTCAAGGATGTGGGCACGAGAGCAAGTGATGTCGTTGCGCACGTAGGCGCAGCATCCAGCTTTGGATTGAAATTTAGGATAGAGATAGTAGGAGGGAACAGAGTAGAGGTTGCTGTCAGTAGCCTCAGAAACCTGTGTTTCGGTAAGGAAGAGTAGGTGAGGTTTAGAGGAGGAGAGATGATGTTCCACAGTATGAAAATTAGAGCGAAGACCGCGAATGTTGCAGAAATTGAGAAGAAAGAGGTTCGAGGAGTTATCAAGACACCTCTCGGGTCGGCAGCCAGAAGGGGAGTCCTCCCTGGGGGAATTTGTGGTCACCCCCCCAGGCGGGGACTCCAAGGCTTGGTGTATGTGCGCCATTTTGAAATTATAATTTTGGGAAAAGGTGTATATGTTGTGTGAATGTAGTGTGGTGTGGATAAAGAGAGGATCTGTCTTTAGAGAGCATGCTGAACTACTCTCCGGTGTTGGTGAGACAATAGGGAAACGGTTTGTGAGGACATGGGAAGGGTCTTTGGAGGGCTTCAGCTCCCTTCTCACCTCCCATATATACCTCACCGGGAGTGGCTTGCGCCCGTTCGGTAGGTGTCTTCCTACCTACTCCAGCCATGTATGCATGTATGTTGACATGAACAGATCGATGGATGACTGGCAGACGTAACTATGTATATATTTATGTATGTGTCGATTTGTAACGGCCTATGCATGTGTATGTATGAATATTTGTATGAATGTATGTATGTACGTATGTGAATATGTATGTGTGTGCGGGCAATACATTCGTGTTTGTCATTTCCCTATCATGTTCCCCTCTCACCTCCTCCACATCCCTTTATCCTCCTCCTCCTCCTCCTCCTCCTATTCAAAATTCAATAAGGAAGGATCACAAGGTCACTTATTACAGGCATCATGGAGGAGGGAGCAGGTGGGTGAGAGAGAGAGAGAGAGAGAGAGAGAGAGAGAGAAACTAACTCTGGCTATTTTCCGATGATTTTATCGGTGTGTGGGTGTGTGTGTGTGTGTGTGTGTGTGTGTCTCTCTCTCTCTCTCTCTCTCTCTCTCTCTCTCTCTCTCTCTCTCTCTCTCTCTCTCTCTCTCTCTCTCTCTCTCTCTCTCTCTCTCTCTATTTTTTTTTATTTAAACATGTTCAGTACATTAGTACATGGCAGTATTATTTTTCTATGCTAAAGTTCCCCCGACCGTTGGGGAGCTATTTAAAAGCATCTGCTGATTATGTTATACAATTATATACATGTTTACGGTGGGTAGGAGTAGCCACCTGTGGGACGCAGCCTTCATCTGCTGAGTGGACAGTTGTGTCACATCCACATCAGCAATGAGGTTGTTCCACCACACCACCGCTGCGATGGAGAAGGCACGTTGGTGGGTGCTGGAGCGGGCCATTGGCACTTCCAGGAGGGAGGCGGTGCTCAGCACCGGTCTCGTGCTGCGCTCAGACCTCCTCCAGGTAGCCCTCAGGTCCGTCAGGTGGGGCACTAGGCCCACTTGTGCCTTGTGTAGCACCGTCAGGGCAGCGACGCGGCGACGGTGCTCCAGGCTGTTCAGCTGGTTCGTGGCTGGTCTTGCCCGTCCCTCGTGTGGGTGTTGTTGTTGTCGATGTTGTTGTCGCTGTGTCTCCCACTGGCTCGGTCGGCGGTGCTGGGTGCCGTTGATGAGGCGTTCAGCCCTCTCTCTCTCTCTCTCTCTCTCTCTCTCTCTCTCTCCCATTTTCCCTTTCTCCCTCCTCCTCTCCCTCCCTCCTCCTCAACCTTCCCATGGGCGTGCATAAACAAAACCTTCTAAATATTCACCGCCGAGTAATTGGCACAGAAATACATTTTTTTGTGGCTTGGTTAGAGGCTTTCGCGTCGCCGATACATGAAACACGAAACTGGAACAGGAAACATAATGGTAAGTGAGGATGGAAGGAAACAGCGAAGGGATGAAGGACAACAGAGGGCGCAGAACAATAACAGGAAGCAGCGGTAAGCGAGGATGTAGAGAACTCAGCGAGCGGAGGAGGTAGTGAGGAAAAAGAAGTGAATAAAATCGAGTAACGCAACCACAGTAATATAACAAGATGAGCAAAGAATCAAACATGGCAGAAGGAACAGTAGTAAAAATTATAATGGAAAAGTATGAAAACGATCAGGAAATAGTTTTAGTTTACCTGTAGACCTGAACATGAAAAAAGCGATTTAGAATGAACACGTGGAAAAACTTATATATATATATATATATATATATATATATATATATATATATATATATATATATATATATATATATATATATATATATATATATATATATATATATATATATATATATATATATATATATATATGTAACTGGAAGCGGAAATAAAGCGAAGAGAACGAAAGCTAATGGACGGTGAAAAAAAAAGACATATGAAGGCCACTGGATTTAGTTTTACATGAACGTTGTACAAATATGAAATAAAAGTAATTATGGTAAATATTGCCCGATCTTTTAATAGTTTTGCTTATATACAGCTGCCACTGCTTATATTACTTCTACTACCAGTACTACTACTACTACTACTACTACTACTACTACTACTTCTGCAACTACCACAACCACCACCACCAATTTAACCCCTTTAAACCATTACAACAACACTGAGTACTAACTGAAACACACCCACCACCTCCACCTGCCACTTTGCATCCAGGGCGAGTCTCGTATTTACCCTAAAATCTCTAACCCTTTGCCAGGCTCCGGCGGCCCTGCCTGTACTCGCCTGCCCCGCCCGATAGCAGGAAGGCCGCTCAAGGCTCACTGAACCCTCGCCACCAAGGCCAAGCTGCCTCCAAAATCCCCCTCACTTAGCCCTCTACTCTCCTCCTTCCTCCCTCCCTCTCTCTCTCTCCTACTCCTCCGGCTTCCATCATGTCACTATTCCTTCCTCTTCTCACTTCACTTACCTTTATTCTCCACCTCTTCACTTTCTCTTACGATTCCCTGCTCCTCCTCTCTCCACCGAACCATGTCCGAACCTTCCAATCCGTAATCCGTTCATCCATCCGTCTTTCTCACTGGTTTTCTCTCTCTCTCTCTCTCTCTCTCCTGAGTGTGATGTAAATGCTCTTTTTTCAGTAGTAACATAAGTAGTAGTAGTAGTAGTAGTAGTAGTAGTAGTAGTAGTAGTAGTAGTAGTAGTAATAATAGTAGTAGTAGTAGTAGTGGTGGTGGTGGTGGTGGCATGGTGTTATTTTTCACTTTTGTTTGAGGGAGTAACATACTCCTACTTTCATTCCTTATATCCTTTTTCTTTACTTCAATATTCAATTTCCTTTCTCGTTCCTTACACGTTTTCATTTCCTTCCCCCATTCTTATAGTCTTCCTCTTCCTCTTCTCTTTTTTTATCCTTCTTTACTTCATTTTATTCCGCACCTCACTTACCTCCTATTCCTTCATTCCTATAACCTTTTTTCTTTAGCTATTCAAGACTCCTTCCTACTCTTTTTTTACATTCTCTTCCTTTTCCTTTCTTCCCTAATCCTCACTATCCTTCCTTCCTTCCTTCCTTCTTATTATACTCTTTTCATCCTTTCATTCCGTATCCTAAAAATCTTCTTTCCTTCCCCCATTCATTGTTTCCTCTTCGTTCTCTCTTTCCTTCCGTTGCCTCGTCATAATCTTTAACAATTTTAAAACTTTCTCCTCTCTAAATATATTTTTTGGCACAACTCTCGGTCATTATAATATTTCCTTCAGTCTTCTTTGAAACTCGTTTTCTTTTATTTTTTATTCTTCTTTTCTTTCGCCTCGTCATAATTTCATTCGTCTAAGTATAACTTTTAAAACTTCGTGTGGGTGAGTTTATTTTTCAGTCAAATTGAAGACAAAAATTCATGAACACATCTCCTTTCTTGAGGAGGGTTAGTTATTTTCTTTTTTTCTTTTCTTATTATCTTACTTGTCCATGTTTTTTGCTGTCATTATTTTTCTGTCTCGTTTTGGTTCTCTTTCTTCTTAATAAATTCGGCCACAGTATTTTTTTGAGGGATCTGGCATTTTTATTTTCTAATTTCTTCTTCTTTAATGTCTCCACTCATCTCGCTGTCATTATTATTCTCTCTCTTTATCTTTTCGTTTCGTTTTATCTCAGAATATTTTCCTTCTTAAACTTTCCCTACATCTACTTCTATTTTTCTTCTTCTTCCTTTTCTTCTTATCTTACAATTTGTTCTTATTGTGACAATTTTTTGCGAGAGAGAGAGAGAGAGAGAGAGAGAGAGAGAGAGAGAGAGAGAGAGAGAGAGAGAGAGAGAGAGAGAGAGAGAGAGAGAGAGAGAGAGAGAGAGAGAGAGAGAGAGAGAGAGAGAGAGAGAGAGAATCAAAGGAAAACAAAGGGCTGAAGAGGCATTTAGAGGAAATGAAAGAGCAACACTGGACGAGAGACGAAGAGACGGAAGACACGAAGCTGGCGGGAAGGAGACGGAGAGGAGGGGAAGAGATGAGCCGCAAAAAGAGATGATAAGAAGACGCACAGTCAACAAAAAGAGAGAAGAGATAAAAAAAATATTGTACATTTAATAACGCTATAAACAAAAACAGGATAATATAACAAAGAAAGATGGAAGAGAAAAAGATGAGAGAGTAATACGAAGAGGGAGTGAATAGTTAAAAAGAATAAAAATAAACGGAAATGAGTGAAAAATAAAAGGAACCTTGTGTCTTTCAATGCCTCAAAAACCCCAATTTCTCCACCTATCAAGTCGACACAATCTTCCAAACACCTAACCCCTATTCTTCAACAGCACTCAGCTATCACCTTCTTCTACACTAAACATACTTGGTCTATCCTTAACTCAAAATCTTAACTGGAAACTTTACATCTCTTCTCTCACTAAATCATCTTCCTCGAGGTTGGGCGTTCTGTATCGTCTCCGCCAGTTCTTCGCCTCCGCACAGTTGCTATATATATACAGGGGCCATGTCCGCCCTTGTATGGAGTATGCATCTCACCTGTGGGGGGCTCCACTCACGCAGCTCTCCTCCTCTTACTGATAGTCTTGTACCTCTTAAATTCCGTCGCCATGTTGCCTCTCTTTCTATCTTCTATCGATATTTTCACGCTGACTGCTCTTCTGAACTTGCTAACTCCATGCCTCCCCCAACCCCTCCTGCTGCCTCGCCGCACGCAACATTCTACTCAAGCTCATCCCGTTACTGTCCAAATCCCTTACGTACGAGTTAACCAGCATCTTCACTCTTTCATCCCTCACGCAGGTAAACTCTTGAACGATCTTCCTTCATCTGTATTTCCTCATAACTACGACTTGAACTCTTTCAAGGGGAGGGTATCAGGACACCTCTCCTTCCGAAGTTGACCTTTCTTTTGGCCACTCCTCTGAGCGCTTTTTGTGGGAGCAGCGGATAGCGGGCTTTTTTTTCATTTTTGTTTCCTTTTGTTTGCCCTTGAGCTGCTTCCTCTGCTGTAAAAATAAAAGAGACGAGGATGAAGGATAAACCGATAAAACACAGGCAGAGATTGCTAGACTAATAACAAATTAAAAACAAAAAAGATTACATAAAAAGAAGTTTATATATGAGGAAAAGAAAGGAAACGGGAGGAAAAATATGGAAAGAGAGAAAAAAAGAGGACACAACAGAAAACGAGAGGAGAGGAAAAATAGATAAAGGAGAATTTAAGGAAACAAGAGTAGAGGGGAGAAGAAAAGAGAAAATACGAAGTGTAGCATGGAGGTAATAAGGTGTGGAGATGAGTGAGGAAAGAAGAAGAGTGTGTGGAGAGGAGTGAGGAAAGAAGAAGAGTGTGTGGAGAGGAGTGAGGAAAGAAGAAGAGTGTGTGGAGAGAAGTGAGGAAAGAAGAAGAGTGTGTGGAGAGGAGTGAGGAAAGAAGAAGAGTGTGTGGAGAGAAGTGAGGAAAGAAAAAGAAGAGTGTGTGGAGAGAAGTGAGGAAAGAAGAGGAGTGTGTGGAGAGGAATGAGGAAAGAAGAAGAGTGTGTGGAGAGGAATGAGGAAAGAAGAAGAAGAGTGTGTGGAGAGGAGTGAGAAAAGAAAAGGAGTGTGTGGAGAGGAGTGAGGAAAGAAGAAGAAGAGTGTGTGGAGAGAAGTGAGGAAAGAAGAAGAGTGTGTGGAGAGAAGTGAGGAAAGAAGAAGAAGAGTGTGTGGAGAGAATTGAGGAAAGAAGAAGAAGAGTGTGTGGAGAGATGTGAGGAAAGAAGAAGAGTGTGTGGAGAGAAGTGCGGAAAGAAGAAGAGTGTGTGGAGAGAAGTGAGGAAAGAAGAAGAGTGTGTGGAGAGAAGTGAGCAAAGAAGAAGAGTGTGTGGAGAGAAGTGAGGAAAGAAGAAGAGTGTGTGGAGAGAAGCGAGGAAAGAAAAAGAAGAGTGTGTGGAGAGAAGTGAGCAAAGAAGAGGGGTGTGTGGAGAGAAGTGAGGAAAGAAGAAGAGTGTGTGGAGAGAAGTGAGCAAAGAAGAAGAGTGTGTGGAGAGAAGTGAGGAAAGAAGAAGAGTGTGTGGAGAGAAGTGAGGAAAGAAGAAGAGTGTGTGGAGAGAAGTGAGGAAAGAAGAAGAGCTTGTGGAGAGAAGTGAGGAAAGAAGAAGAGTGTGTGGATAGAACTGAGGAAAGAAGAAGAGTGTGTGGAGAGAAGTGAGGAAAGAAGAAGAGTGTGTGGAGAGAAGTGAGGAAAGAAGAAGAGTGTGTGGAGAGAATTGAGGAAAGAAGAAGAGTGTGTGGATAGAAGTGAGGAAAGAAGAAGAGTGTGTGGAGAGAAATGAGGAAAGAAGAAGAGTGTGTGGAGAGAAGTGAGGAAAGAAGAAGAGTGTGTGGAGAGAAGTGAGGAAAGAAGAAGAGAGTGTGGAGAGAAGTGAGGAAAGAAGAAGAGTGTGTTTAGAGAAGTGAGGAAAGAAGAAGAGTGTGTGGATAGAAGTGAGGAAAGAAGAAGAGGAGTGTATGGAGATAAGTGAGGAAAGCAGAAGAGTGTGTGGAGAGAAGTGAGGAAGGAAGAAGAGTGTGTTTAGAGAAGTGAGGAAAGAAGAAGAAGAGTGTGTGGAGAGAAGTGAGGAAAGAAGAAGAGTGTGTGGAGAGAAGTGAGGAAAGAAGAAGAGTGTGTTTAGAGAAGTGAGGAAAGAAGAAGAAGAGTGTGTTTAGAGAAGTGAGGAAAGAAGAAGAGTGTGTGGAGAGAAGTGAGGAAAGAAGAAGAGTGTGTGGAGAGAAGTGAGGAAAGAAGAAGAGTGTGTGGAGAGAAGTGAGGAAAGAAGAGAGAAGAGATGAACGAAAGTTATCGGCGAAAATAGGGTTATTAAAAGAGTAAGACGAGGGCTATCAGAGAAAAAAAAACATGAAAGGAGAAAAGGAAGATTAGAAAGGAGGACGAATGAAAAAAGAAAAAAAAACTTTCAATGAAAATTGAGGAACACTGGAGGGGAGGAAGAGAGGGAGGAAGAGCTTACAATAAATCATAAAGGAACGAAAGGAGAAGATAAGTAAACAATATGAGAGGAAGGAAGGAGGAGGAGAACGAGAAGAATGAAGTCATATTAGAAAATTGGAAAATATTGGAAGAGAAGGAGAGAGAAAGAGTTGAGATTACAGTAAATAATAAAGGAAGGAAAGAAATACCCGAGAAGAAAAAAAAACAATGAGAGAAAGAACTCGAGAAGATGAGAAAAAGGAAAACAATAACAATAAAGGGAAAATTGGAAGATAAAACAATGATAAACCAAGGTATTTAAAGAAAGATAATAAAGGAAAGAAGGAAAAAAATGATAATAGATTTGAGAGAAGAAAAAAGGAGAGAAAAGAAGATGAAAGAAAAATACAAACAAATAACAAAATGAGAAATATTGAAAGATAATAAAACGAAACACAAAGATATTAAAGAAGAGTAATAAAGGAAAGAGAGAAAAAACTGAAAAGAAAATATAAGAGAGGAAAACGGAGGGATAAAACTAAGGAATGTACGAAGAGATAGAGAAGGTGAAATGAACAACAAGAAAGGAAAGAACGTCATAAGATAACATGGAAGAGAGAGAGGTGGTGATGGTAGTGGTGACAGGCTTTGTGGTTGTCGTGATGGTGTTGACCGTAGTGGTGATGGTAGTGGTGACAGGCTTTGTGGTTGTCGTGATGGTGTTGACCGTAGTGGTGATGGTGGTGATAGTGGTGGTGACAGGTTTTGTGGTTGTCGTAATGGTGTTCACCGTAGTGGTGATGGTGGTGGTGACAGGCTTTGTGGTTGTCGTGGTTGTGTCGACAGAGGTGGTGATGGTGGTGGTGACAGGCTTTGTGGTTGTCGTGGTTGTGTTGACAGTGGTGGTGATGGTGGTGATGGTGGTGGTGACAGGCTTTGTGGTTGTCGTGGTTGTGTTGACAGTGGTGGTGATGGTGGTGGTGACAGGCTTTGTGGCTGTCGTGGTTGTGTTGACAGTGGTGATGATGGTGGGGATGGTGGTAGTGACAGGCTTTGTGGTTGTCGTGGTTGTGTTGACAGTGGTGGTGATGGTGATGGTGGTGGTGACAGGCTTTGTGGTTGTCGTGGTTGTGTTGACAGTGGTGGTGATGGTGGTGGTGACAGGCTTTGTGGCTGTCGTGGTTGTGTTGACACTGGTGGTGATGGTGGTGGTGACAGGCTTTGTGGTTGTCGTGGTTGTGTTGACAGTGGTGGTGATGGTGATGGTGGTGGTGACAGGCTTTGTGGTTGTCGTGGTTGTGTTGACAGTGGTGGTGATGGTGATGGTGGTGGTGACAGGCTTTGTGGTTGTCGTGGTTGTGTTGACAGTGGTGGTGATGATGGTGATGGTGGTGGTGACAGGCTTTGTGGTTGTCGTGGTTGTGTTGACAGTGGTGGTGATGATGGGGATGGTGGTAGTGACAGGCTTTGTGGTTGTCGTGGTTGTGTTGACAGTGGTGGTGATGGTGGTGATGGTGGTAGTGACAGGCTTTGTGGTTGTCGTGGTTGTGTTGACAGTGGTGGTGATGGTGGTGATGGTGGTAGTGACAGGCTTTGTGGTTGTCGTGGTTGTGTTGACAGTGGTGGTGATAGTGGTGATGGTGGTGATGGTGGTATTGACAGGCTTTGTGGTTGTCGTGGTTGTGTTGACAGTGGTGGTGATGATGGTGACGGTGACGGTGATGGTAATGATGATGATGTGATGCTGGTAATGATGATGATGTGATGCTGATATTGATGATGTTACAAGTCGTGAGACATGATGACGGCGAGGATAGCAGTAACGAAGGACAGCAGATAATGATGAAGATAATAATAAGCAAAAGGAACCTGATAAAAATGACAAGAAAATAAGAAATAAATAATAACTGATTATATGAAAAAAATATAAATAACATAGCAATAAAGATCAAGACACTATAGCTGATGATGAATTGATAAACGATATAAAACTAAAGAAGCGAATAAGAACAAAGCTAATTACGAAGAAAAACAAACAGCCTTAAATATAACGATAATAAAGATGATAAACGATAAAGAGAACAAAGGTAAGAGATAATAAGAACAAAGTAAACACATTTTTTAACAACAACGAAAGCAGGTCAAGGCAACAAAAATAGTGTCTAAAGAAAAGCCCGCTAGTCCCTGCTCCTTTAAAAGATGAAGTAAAAAGTGGCCTAAAGAGAGGTCATTCTCGGGTGGAAAATAATAATAAAAAAATGAAATTGCAATAATAGTAATAAAGAAAACGATGATCCAGGTCAAGCTGACAGACGTGACAACACTGAATCATAAAACTAATCACTGCCGCCCAGCCTTCCGATAGTGAGCGTTGTTGTGAGCGGCGAGGCAACGACGCGACCAAAGGATACTCTCTCTCTCTCTCTCTCTCTCTCTCTCTCTCTCTCTCTCTCTCTCTCTCTCTCTCTCTTTTTTTTATTTTTTTTTATTTAAACGTGTTCAGTACATTAGTACATGGCAGTATTATTTGTCTATGCTAAAGTTCCCCGACCCGTGGGGAGCTATTTAAAAGCTTCTGCCGATTATATTATACAATTATTATACAATATATTATACAATTATATATACATATTTACGGTGGGTGTAGGAGTAGCCACCTGTGGGACGCAACCTTCATCTGCTGAGTGGACAGTTGTGTCACATCCACATCAGCAGTGAGGTTGTTCCACCACACCACCGCTGCGATGGAGAAGGCACGTTGGTGGGTGCTGGAGCGGGCCATTGGCACTTCCAGGAGGGAGGCGTTGCTCAGCACCGTTCTCGTGCTGCGCTCAGACCTCCTCCAGGTAGCCCTCAGGTCCGTCAGGTGGGGCACTAGGCCCACTTGTGCTAGGTAGGACAGTCAGGGCAGCGACGCGGCGACGGTGCTCCAGGCTATTCAGCTGGTTCGTGGCTGGTCTTGCCCTTCCTTCGTGTGGGTGTTGTTGTTGTTGTTGTTGTCGCTGTGTCTCCCACTGGCTCGGTCGGTGGTGCTGGGTGCCGTTGATGAGGCGTTCAGCCCTCCTCTGCACCTTGTCTAGCAGGTTGAGGTGACAGCAGGCGCTGGCCATCCAGGTGAGCAGTGCATACTCCATCACTGGACGGACTTGTGCCTTATAGAGGGTGTTCAGGCCTTCAGCATCGAGGAGGTTCTTCATGCGGCGCAGGAGGTTCACCTTCTGGGAGGCTGGTTGCGCCACCCTTTCAAGGTGACGGTCAAACCGCAGCTGGAGTCCACCTCCACGCCCAGGATGTCGACGCTGGACTGCAGAGGGATGGTGTCATTCCCGAATCTCAGTCTGCCGTGGAGTTGCCTCGCGTCCTCCGAGAACGTGATATTACCATGGCCTGGGTTTTGTCAGGGGCAAACCTGACTTGCCACCTCTTTCCCCAGGCCATTATGTCTAACTGTCTGTTGACGGACTCTATCACGTCCTGGGCTTCCTCCCTCTTGTATGTTCTGGAGAGGGTGCAGTCGTCGGCGTAAGCGCTTGCTGCCGGGATGGTTTGCAGGAGGTCGTTAAAGTATATGTTCCACAGAATAGGTCCAAGGACGGACCCCTGTGGAACGGAGGCTCCACCGGGAAGCTGGTCGAGGTGCTTCCGTTGACTGCTACGTGGAGGCTCCTGCCTAACAGGTAGTTTGAGAGCAGGCGCAGCAGGTCCCCGTGATGCCTAGTTGCTGTAGCTTCGCCGTCAGACCGCGGTGCCAAACGGAGTCGAACGCGCCAGCTATATCCCGGGCATTAACGAGAGAAGGGTGGCCGTCATCAAGGGCGTCATGCCAGGACTTTGAGAGGAGAAGGAGGAGGTCTGAGGTAGAGCGGCCCTTCCGAAAACCAAACTGCTTCGGTGACTGCAGGTGGTTTTCCTCGAGGAAGGATGTCAATTGCTCCCCGATGATCCTCTCAAATATCTTGCTGATGATTGGGAGGAGTGATATTGGCCTGTAATTGCCTGGCTCGGACCTGGATTTTTCTTGTGTACAGGTGTGACTCTGGCCTCCTTCCACTGTGCAGGCCACACCCCGCTCTGCAGGCATCGCCGGAAGATCTGGGCGAGGGGCTGGTGAGCTCATCGGAGCATCGCCGCAGTAGTATGGACTCACGCTGTCCGGGCCTGGCGTCTTACTGGTGTTGAGTCCCATCATTTGTCTCCTGACAGCGTCCTCAGAGATTAGCACATTCTCTAGTCTTGAGGCGATGAGTTGGGGGAGGGTGGGCGGCTGCCTGTCTGGCTCCTGAGTTGTCATCTTTTGACTGAAGTGACAGGCCAGCAGGTCAGCCTTTTCCCGGCTGGTGATGGCCAGGTCTCCGTCAGGTTTCCTCAGGGCGGGATACGTTCCTGGGGGTATGGCTGCTGTTCCTTCACCAGCCCCACCACTGTTTCAGGTCGGTTTGGTTAGAGGACAGCTTTCTCCTCCTGTCGGCGTCCCACCTTTCTTTTGCCCACTTTGCTGTCCTCGTCATATTTTGCAGGCTCGTCTGTGTTGGGCCTTATTTTCCTGCGTGGGGTGTCTTTTATATCTTGTCCAAGCCTTGTATTTCCTTTCGGCTGCAATACGGCACCTGTACCCGAACCAAGGCTGGTCTTTTGGGCTGGATGAGTAGGTGCGGTGGGGGACGTGTTGCTGCTGGACGGTATTGAGGACAGTGGTGAGGGCGGAGACGTCATGTTGCGGGTCACCGTTAAGGACTGTGCCCCAAGCAGTCGCTGCCAGGGCCTGCCTTGCAGCCGTCCAGTCCGCGCGGTCCCACAGCCAGATGACTCGCTGGTGTTCCTCTTCACGCGCTGGGGCCAGGCTGATGGTGGTGAGTATGGCATTGTGGTCGGAACTGCCCACACGGTCTAGTGGGCAGCACAGCACGCAGTCACTCGGCAGGTCTGTGAGCACAGGGTCCAGGGAGCCTCCTCGCTGATGTGTCGGGAACTCAACATGGTTGTGCAATCCATGCACCGCTGTGAGCTCGGTGAAGGCCCTCGCCACCAGGTGTTGATTTAGGTCGCCCACAACCATCGCGTACTGACAGCTGTGGGCAGCCATAAGGTCGTCCAGGTGCTCTGTGAGGTAGGTGAGAGGGGCGCTGCCTTGCCACTGTGGCCGGTACATGGCACAGAGTAGCAGAGCGCTCCTGTCCTCGAGAATGATGCGGAGGAACATCATCTCCATTTCCAGGGGAGTGTCTGTGGTGAGGGCGTCCATCTGCAGGCCGTTTCGGTGGCAAACAGCAATGCCTCCCCCCTGTCCTGTGTGGCGGTCTCGTCTGGCCCAGTGCGAGTACCCGGGGATCTTATCACAGGTGGTGGCACATGTGTCGTCCAGGAAGGTCTCCACTGTCACCACTATGTCGATGTGGTGCCTGAGGACGAAGGCGTGTGTCAGCTCCCCGATGTTGGTCCTAAAGCCTCGTACGTTGGCGGACAGAATCTTGAGGCCGCTGGTGTCCGTATCGCCTTATCGGATCAGCGGAAGGGAGTGTGCGGGGGATGAGGCCAGGATGGGTAGGGCGGGGCGTGCACCGCTTGCTGGTAGGGAGCAGGCTGGGTGATGGGTGGCTGGTGTTCAGACAGGATTGCTCGAAGCAGTCGTTCCTGTCTGATGTCGGCGGCTCGAGCGTAACACTCGTCATCGGTGTGTCCTCGCCGCTGGCAATACGCACTCTAGACTTCGCTTTGCTTCTGCCTGCCTCTTGCGACACTGGTCAGCGAGGTGCCCACGTCGGCCACAGAAGTCGCAGATGGTCTCAGAGCAGTGATTAACTGTGGCCGCGCTGACGGCACCTGCCACAGAAGGGTGGTGAGGCCTGAGTCCAGAGGGGTTGGGGCGATGGTGTGTGCCGTGGTGTGTCTCCGCGTCCTCGGTTGTAGTGGTGATGGTGGCAGGGAGGACGGGAGGGTAGGAGGAGTGGATCGGCTGGGAGAGGGGGTTTCTGTTTCTGACAGAGGGCAGGGGGTCTGTGTGGCCTGGGTGGGTTGGCCCGGCGGCGAGGGGTGGGGCTGTCTCGGCGTCTTCTGGGGGGTCGTGAGTCACCTTCCTCAGTGCTCTAGGCTTCCCTGATTCCCACCAGCCGCGCCACCTGGGGTGGGAGGAGCACACCTCCTGCCAGTCCTGGTCAATTTTACTTGGCAGGGCACTTGTGGCTTGTGTGGTGGGGGGAGGGATGGGGGTTTCCTGTTCAGCTTGTGCCAGGGAGTCCATGGAGCTGACGGTTTCAACCAAGGCTTCTCTTTGTTTCCTCGTTCTTTCTCTCCTCGCCCGATATGGCTCCACAATGCACTTAAGGCCGTGTACCTCATTCCTTAGTCGGAGAATGATGTCAACAAGGCCTTCAGGCGGGTTGGAGAGAAGATCCTCCCTGACGGCGCTGTCCTCCGTTTCAATTGGTGGTTGTGGGGCGAGCGGGTCGGGCTGGGGGGCTGCTGGCGTGCTGGGCGGTGTATCTTCAGCGGCCGCGTAGGTGACGGGGTGAGGAATGCCGGCTGCTCGCCTCAGTCCCTCAGTCGTGGAGCAGCAGAAAGGGCCATCATTGAAGCAGTCTGCGCAGGCCAGGTTTGGACAGTCTGGCTGGCTGCAGGCCGTGGAGGGCTTCACACGGACAGAGTAGCTGCACACACAGCAATATTTTGCCCCAGGATAGCCTGACTGTCCTGCCCAGGCAATTTGCTGATGCTGGTGGGGGGCCTCAGTGAGAGTGAGGGAGGCCATGATGGTGGTGTGGGTCGATGCGCACGAGAGGTCAGGTCTCTCTCTCTCTCTCTCTCTCTCTCTCTCTCTCTCTCTCTCTCTCTCTCTCTCTCTCTCTCTCTCTCTCTCTCTCTCTCTCTCTCTCTCTCTCTCTCTCTCTCTCTCTCTCTCTCTCTCTCTCTCTCTCTCTCTCTCTCTCTCTCTCTCTCTCTCTCTCTCTCTCTCTCTCTCTCTCTCTCTCTCTCTCTCTTTCACTATTTTCTTCTTCAGGAAAAATATCTAAAATACATTTATATATATTTTTTTATCTTCCTAATATATATACAACACCACCCCACACCACCACATACACACAGGCAGCTCCCCCCCCCCGCCCCCATCATCGTCACCCCAACCTTCCCGCTGACACGCCAGACCCCCGAGCCTTTCTTTTTGTACCCGTTTCTTGTGCGGATTCACGATCAGAATGTGTCTCTAATATGTATATTTTCGGCCTAACGGCCGCCGAAACTATCAATCGCAAAAATGTCAAAGCTGGATGGATAGATATACTGGTAAAGAAAATCACTAATGTATTTTTTTCTCATTTCAGGTATGAATACATCGATGGGTGATACTAGTAAGTCATTATTATTAATATTATAATTCTTTATTATTATTACATTACATAAAAAATGCATAGTTCTTTACTTCCTCCAATAGCAGGTATCCACAAGTTCTTTCTCCCTCCAGTTACTCTCCCTCTTATCCCTTCTCCTTTGGCCGAGGAACAATTTAATCTTTTCGGCGTCGTTTAATGAAGAATATTTCCTGCTAATAACCTCTCACTTTTATTTTTCCCGAGAGTCTTTAGGAGTTGGCCTCACACTTTTCAGACTTCTTCTTTTCCTATTCTTTTAACACTTTGAAAACCTTTGTAATTAAACTTTTATAACGCGTCGAAACCGTACTGTACGAGAGAGAGACTAAACGATAAAATATATGAACCCGTTTGTTTCTTACCAGCTTTAACATTTTTGGTTGTTTGTTAATACAAACTTTAAGAAACACAGACACACACACACACACACACACACACACACACACACACACACACACACACACACACACACACACACACACACACACACACACACATTTATATTCTCTCTCTCTCTCTCTCTCTCTCTCTCTCTCTCTCTCTCTCTCTCTCTCTCTCTCTCTCTCTCTCTCTCTCTCTCTCTCTCTCTCTCTCTCTCTCTCTCTCTCTCTCTCTCTCTCTCTCTCTCTCTCTCTCTCTCTCTCTCTCTCTCTCTCTCTCTCTCTCTCTCTCTCTCTCTCTCTCTCTCTCTCTCTCTCTCTCTCTCTCTCTCTCTCTCTCTCTCTCTCTCTCTCTCTCTCTCTCTCTCTCTCTCTCTATTGCTTTATAATGCAGCACTTTTCTTTTTTATATGTTAGCTCTGCTTATCATAATCTTCCCAACTCCAGCTTTTTTTTTCTTTCTCTCGCTCTCTCCCTCTCTCTTTCTTCCCCTCTTTCCTCCCCTACTCCGCATCATCCACTTCATCCCTTCCTTCTTTCTTTTTTCTGTTTCTCTTTCACAGCATTTCTGGAACGTTAAGCAGTCTTGGTGTGTGTGTGTGTGTGTGTGTGTGTGTGTGTGTGTGTGTGTGTGTGTGTGTGTGTGTGTGTGTGTGTGTGTGTGTGTGTGTGTGTACTGCCGAAAGCGATGTGATTCCAATAGCAAACGTCAGTAATGTATATATGTATGTATGTATGTATGTATGTATGTATGTATGTTTGTATGAATGTATGTTTGAATGCTGAGTATGGAATAGCTAGGAGGGTTTATTTGTTTTAATTTCGCTTCTCCGTGTGTGAATGTCTTTCCTGTATTTATGTATGTATGTATGTATGTATGTATGTATGTATGTATGTATGTATGTATGTATGTATGTATGTATGTATGTATGTATGTAAGTGTGTATGTATGTATGCATGTATGTATGTATGTATGCATGTATGTCTGTCTGTATGTATGTATGTATGTATGGGGCTTATCTGAATGTCTCTCTGTCTGTCTGTGTCTGTCTTCCCGCCTCTCTATCCGCCTGTCTGTCCACCAGTCTGTCTTGCCACACCTTACCACACCTTGCTTACCTACCTGTCTAGCTACCAATTTGCGTGTTTAATTCCTACACCTGTTTCTATCTGATAATTTTGCTTTTATTTCGTCTAACTAACTTACCATTTAATCTTACTAATATACTTACTAATAACATAGAAATATGACTAAACTTACTAATAAACTCACCTCTGATATCCATTACCGGCCTTTCTAGCTTTCGTTTCTTCCACCTGTCCTGAGGGCATGTTAGTATACTCATTATATTACCTGTCCCCACCTGTCCAAAAATAAGTAAGTGTTACCTGCTCGTCTATCTTTATTTTCACACCTATCCTGAAGGCATTAAATACAAAAGAATAAATGTAAAAGCAGGTCAGGAGCGCAATAACCTAAGTCCAGGAGTTGTATTGGAGTTGGAACGCGCGGAGCAATTTTTAGACTCCTGGATTCTCCTGTTCGGGTGAATTGCCTCCTCGCCTTCCAAGACTCGAGGCGTCCAGGTGGTGATCTAATTTGCTCCGCCATTATCTGCCTCCCCTCCCCCCTTCCCCCATCCCTCCCCTCAGTCTTTAGGGGATCAGCCATGCTCTGTGGGATGCATCAGAACCAAGATCAGTGCAAAGTCCCGCGGCCAAATGTCAAGTTGTCATGGAATGGGAAGTGTGCAGTGATTTGTGTGTGTGTGTGGGGGGGGGGGGGTTGTGTTTTCCTTGTTGATCCCTCGAAATCCTCGTCATATTAAAAATGTAGAGTTGTAGATGAAAAGGTAACAAA